>NC_056739.1:706066803-706239303 GCF_019279795.1 Protopterus annectens | reverse complement strand
CTTTCCCCATCAGTGATGTTATAATAAACATTATTTTTATTCAATAACAAATCACGAACTTCATTTTCACAAGTAACTAAAAAATCCTGCGATTCAGGCCTTAAAAGTGGATTAAAAATGCTTCTCTTGGTAAAAGAATCAGTACCAGTACATTAAACCAAGGAGAACCATCATTAAAAAAGCATTTTAAATTCAATTTTCTTACATATTCTCTTAAAGAATTAATCATAGAAATAAAATTTGTCATAGTTGAGGGTAAAAAAGTTAAACCTTTACTTAGAATTCTGACTTGCTTGATTGTTTAAAACTGGACAAATTCACTATTTTAAAATTATTGCTGACAACAGTATGTTTTTCATGATTGTCTATCTCCAGTCCTTGTTCCTTCGTTTTGATTGTTCCATCTCCCTTGACAACTGTTCCTGCCTCCCCGTCCTCTGCAATAAAAACTGCTTCTTCCTCTTTGATTCCAATTATACTTCTTTTGTTCATGTACAACCACCTGAGATCATGTTCTTTTTCCTGTACCCCCATATTGGTACAGGTTGACCTGCTGAAAATCCTTCAGCACTTGTAACACCTTAGGTGCTGGCTGCTGTTCAGCATCTACTTTACTCAACTCATTCCAATGATGCTACTCCACTCTCTTTGAAACAGCTACCTCAGAGTCTTTGTGCATTCTCTTTGGGGCTCTTTCATTAGCTATCTCACTAATTGCTTGACCTTCCTGATCTGTATTCTTATTCGTCTGCTCTGATGAATCTGCTGCTGGAAAATTGAAATTAAAATTGACACCCTCTTCATAATCCCTTAAGTCCCTTTGGAACTTATTATACTTTCTTTTCACCAAAATGTCACCTTTATTAACTTTATCGACCATTCGGTCCATATGTACATCAAAATTTTCTTTGGATGCCAACTCCTTCAAAGCATTATACAAAACTCTCACCGATTCATTTAAGATCTTCAACTTCCGGTTGGCTTCCTCCAACAGCAGCTAAACGTAATGCAGTCCTGTAGTCTCACTGACTGCCTTCCATGCAGACAACAAGTCTTGTGAAAAATCATGTTCAGTAGGCACTGTTAAAACTCTGAGCTCTCAGGAACCCTTTTTATAGCCAGACATGCCTCAAAAAATAATATATCCCATTGCAGCTTTTTGATTTTAATCATGTTATTTTCTAAAACATTAAACACTGCAGTGAGATTAATATCAGGCTACAACTGGTGAACAACAAAGGCTTGGCTGCTAGAAAGAAAAGGATTGGATGGACTTTTCAAAACCCTTTCTAGGAAGGCATCAGCCACTCTGCAGTCTGTTTGCATTGCATTCGAACCATTAACACCATTACTATTCCCATTCTTCTTAGGAATAGCTCCCAGCAGAATCACATTAGCAGAAACAGCTCTAGAACTCACATCTTTTACTCCATTTGTAGACACTCTTTCAACTGAACCACGACCATTATCCAACAAAGAATCATTGGGGGTGTCATGCAGTGTAAACCCCGAAGGAATAACTAAAAAACTAGAATTAGGCTGGGAAGAGGATTCCATCATAATGTGAGCCATACAAATTAACAATAAAACGAAAAGACTCAAAACTAAGCCGCCAAAAAAAACAAAATAACCAAGAAAAAATGGCTCCAAAAACTAAAACAATTTCAATAAAAATAAAAATAATGTAACTGTTCACAAATAGAAGAATAATTTTTGGATGGAATGGTCATGATTTAGTGTATTTTTTTCGTATTACTAACCCTAAGTTAGGAAGATTTTTTGGGTTGCCTAAAATCCACAAAAACTTGGAAAAGCCAGCTTTTAGACCTATTGTAGCAAATAATGGCAGTAAAACAAAATCCATGGCTATATATGTTGACAAACTTTTACAGAAATTGGTAATGAAAAATATTTTTTATGTGAGAGACTCTTTTGATTTTTGCAAGTTTGTTAAGGGGGTGATGGTAGAAGATGATGTGAGGATGTTAGCTGATGTAGCATCTTTATACACTGTTATTCCAAATGAGGTGGGTTTGGAGACTGTCAAAACAATGGTTCCTGTTTCTGGATGTTATAAGCAGGATAAAATGTATTTGATTACTAGTATTCTAGATGTTATAGTGAATTTAGTCCATTTGTGGGGGAAATTAATATAATTATACACAGTAACTGGAATATTCTAACTAGTGATGAAGGCGTGTACAGTAGACTTGGAGGCAGACCCACATTTGTGTACAAGACAGGGGCTAATATTAAAAGGATGATAGAAACTAGAACTTACAATATAAGAGACACCACAACAGACACATTGGAAGGTACTACCAAATGTGGGCACTGTAACCAGTGCCACACAATTATGGAAGAAAAGTTTATATATTTGGAGAATGGTATTGAGTAAAATCAGATTTAAAAAAGGGAACTGTCAGACACAACATCTTATATATTTAGGAAAATGTACAAAATGTTCCAGCTATTATGTTGGGAAAACTGACAGAAGATTTAGAAACCGGATATATGACCATCTTTATTGTATTAAGAGAAAGGGTAAAAATAATGCATTATATAGACATTTAGAGAATATCACTGGATGTGAGTCTTTTAAATTTGCTATACCTGATGTTGTTAAAAACAATCCTAGAGGGGGTAACATAAAAGACAAATTAGGGGAGAAAGAAATAAGATGGCAAATACGGTTGAATGCCGCTAACCCCCCAGGATTAAATGAATATATACCCACTAAACCTCTTATCAAGACTTAATACACATCATAAGCAGATGTATAGAAACAATTCATTTTCGCACTATACAAACATATACACAGGTTGGATATAATCAAGTAATAATTTTTAGTACGTATACAAGTTGTTTGCTATTGTTAATTTATTATGAATTTGTATATTGTATATGTTTATAGTTAGGAAATGTTCAGGTAGTGAATATAGGGGTGTCATCATTGGTTGTAGTATATTACTATTATATGAATTAACCTCAGCATGAAGGAATAGTTCAATATGATTTATTCATTCATTTATTTTGTAAAAACGTATTGTACTTATTCATTGTATTAATAGGAAAGATAGTAGCCACAGGAGTGTTATATATTTGTAAAAGTTTCCCACTGAATTTTAGATTTTTTAAGAACAAGATTTTAATATATTGCATATGTTTTTAATTTACTTATTGTTCACAGTAATTATTTAATTAATTGATAAAGGGCGGGAATTTTCACTAGTATAAATGTGATTGACACATAGGGTCAATGTTCTGATGAAATCTATGGGCAGTTGATGAAAGCGCTCAACCTGTTTTTATTGGGAAGTAATAACATTAAATCAGTTTTTTAACCAGTTGGAAAGTGACACTTTTTTATCTGTGAACCATTCGTTGTTCTATTTCGTTGTTGGATGTTGTTGGGGTTCATAGATACAGACTATTTGCAGATGTTATAGTGACTTATATTTTTTTTCCTTTGATAATGTGTTCTATAAGCACACCAATGGAGTAGCGATGGGAAGAGCAATGGCCCCAAGTTATGCTAATGTTTTTATGATGGGGTGGGAAGAGGAATTTATTTTTGGGTCTGAATTTTATAATAATGTTATTATTTACAAAATGTTTATTGATGATTTAGTTTTTGTTTTGACAGGGACATAAACTATGCTTCTTAATTTTATGGATTACTTGAATTCAATGTCTGACTTTTTAAAATTTACATTTAATTTTGACAATAATTCAATTAACTTTCTTGATTTGAATGTATATAGAGTTAATAGTAGATTGAGCACCAAAATATATAAAAATCAAGTACAAAACAATAGTTATTTCCACTATGATAGTATGCATGATGTTAGATTGAAAAATAATATCAGCAATCAATTTGATCGGGTAAGTAGGTTGACAGAAGATGTGGAGTTTTTTAAAACTGAATGTATAGTTTTAAAGGATAGGTTTGTAAATAGGGGATATCCATTTGATGTAGTAGATAAGGTTTTTAATAATGTTATAGAACAGAGGGATAATATATATGATACAAATGAGACAAGGAACGAACATAAAGATTACTCACTTGCATGCATGTTAAATAATTCAGTGGACCAGAAAGATATCAGGCGGTTAAAAAATAAGAATTGGAAATGTTTTTTTTTAATTCTTTTTATTTGTGTATAAAAAAAAATTTGACATCTACAGACATTAATACAAAAACAAAGAACTACATACAGACTTAATAATGTTACAATAATTTTAAAATATATTCAAAAAACATCCTCCAATATTCTTAAAGATAAGCTTTCTGATTTGATTTGTGAAATAGATACCTATGAGCCTTAAGATATTTAAAGAATTGGAAAATTTTGACTAATTACCAAGACATTCATAAGGTTCTAGGTGGAATGCCTGTTTTTCTAATTAAAAGGGAGAAAAATCTAAAATAATATTTTTATAAGAATATGGGTGTTTCTAATGATGGTGTTCCCAAGGGAATGTTTAAATGTGAGAATTGTAATTATTGCATGTATATTAAAGTGGGATCTATGGTTAGAACTGAAGCTAGGAATTATATGTTTTATTTGAATGGACATTTTGACTGCAAATTTAAGTCTGTAGTTTATTTAGGTTCATGTGAGCTTTGTCCGACTTTTTATATTGGGAGAACCAAAAGAGTCTTGCATTCTCGAATTTATGAGCATTTAAGGGCTATAAAAATAAAAGATAGTAATAATGCTTTGGCAAAGCATTTTTATTCCTGTCATGCACAAGAGAATGCAATTAATAAGTTCTCTTTTACAGTGATAGAGCAAGTAGCAAATTATGAATATAGGTAGGATGCTGAAGATGATTTGTATTATAAAGAATATTGTTGGCAAGTAAAATTGAATGCATGTGTTTTCCCTGGTATCAATGATAAAGAAAACTTTAAAATTGTACTGAAGAGGAAAGGGTTAAGGCACTGATGCAATTGATCATGTGATTTTAATATGCTATTTAAGTGGTTGAAGTAATGTTTGTAACTTGGTCTGATGAAGTTTGATGCAAATGAAAGCACTTACCAGTTACATTATTTGTGCTTATTTTTATTAAAATGTTTTAGGTTTTGGAGCCATTTTTTCTTGGTTATTTTGGTTTATTTGGAGGCTTAGTTTTGATTCTTTTTGTTTTATATTTTACAATTGCATAAACCTAACTTTAACTTGAAAAGTAGTGCCATTTAAAACAGCATAATGCCCCAGTGCAATCCTGATTAAATTACAAAACTGAATATGAATGCATTTACATTATTTTTAACCTGTCACAGTTGAAGCCCAGAAAAAAATAATAAAAAAATAAGAGCAAGTCTCTAAAAAAAGCCTGCCATGCTTCATTATGTCCATCTTTATCTTGGCATTGTTAACTTAACATGACATCAGGGTAGAGTTTCAGAAAAATAAGTTTGAGAATGCTAACAGAAGATCTGTCTTCACAGCTTTGGCAAGGAAGTAACTACCCATAACAATCACCACTATGATAACAATGCTGCTATTGCAACACATGCAAAGCAAAAGCAGAGCACTTAAAAATTTACACAAATCTCTTTAAAACTGCGTATACTAATGAATGACCAAATTTGTGATTCTCATGTCCCTAAATAACTCTTCCTCACTCTTCCAGCAATGTGCATCTATAGTTAAAACAGTCTCTTCAACCTCTGTAGGGTTATACAATGTTTGTGGTGGCATATGCACACAAAAATCTAAATCAGTCTGATTTTGTAGCATGTCTAGGTAACACATAAATCAAGTTCCACACTGGCTTACCTATCTGAATTTCCAG
Organism: Protopterus annectens; assembly: GCF_019279795.1. Taxonomy (NCBI): domain Eukaryota; kingdom Metazoa; phylum Chordata; order Ceratodontiformes; family Protopteridae; genus Protopterus; species Protopterus annectens. Next base: position 706,233,495 of record NC_056739.1, on the reverse strand, counting down.
ACAATCACTGTATTCTCATTTTCTCATAATCATCTCCGCCATCTCTAATTTCAGTTTTTCAATGCTTTCCCTGTCCTACTTACTAAACTATTTATCACTGACAATTGTTACTTGCTTCCAGTAATAAGAAAACTATTTCAGGTGGGCTGCATCTAACATATCCCTGTGTTATATATGTAAAACTGTAAGTCATATAGTTCTTGCTGTGCTAATCAACCCATCAGATTGACTCTGAATAAATGCATCTCATATTTTTCTTTTATGTGTTCCAAGGGACTCTGACTTTCATCTGCTTTCATTTGATATCAATATATCACTTTAACCTTTCTGTATTTCTAGTTATTTAAATCTCTTTCTTTTTTGGTATCCCATTTACTATTTCTTATAGGCAATAAAAAGTTTAGTCCAAGGCTTTATTTCTTCCTCTGCCAGAGAAATGTGTAATGTCAAAATGGCCTGGTCATTCACGTCACCTCCTTCCTACATTCATAGCACATAAAAAGTATACTGTCTTTAGTAACATCTTGTACTTTGATCTATATTTACGCATGGAAAGGAAGTATGACATATTTTTCCCCTGGGGATTGCCACAATGACTCCACTTCTTTTGCTTCATCAAACTCTTCATTTTTTATTACAGCACTCACCAGACCCTACCAGCCAAAGCGAAAGCTTTATAGCCCATTCATTTTCTGTTTGAAAGGCCTAATCAACCAATATGTTCAGTTTGGTCCTGGAGAGGAGAGAAAGTCAAGTGGGAAGAGGCAAGCCAGTCTGCAGGACCAACTGGGCCCCCTCCCAAAACTTGGAATTTTTAAACCTGTGGCCACTCTTGTCTTTCCTTCTCCAATGAATGAAGGCAACACACCCTATAAACAATACAAACCTTATTAATGCATCATTTTTCTGATCATCTGAAGGCATTTATTTATTTATTTACTCTTCCTTAACCAAGTTAGTCCCTCTATGAGTTGTTCTCTTTTCGGGGGAGACCCGAGGTGGTACTCAAACTGACTAGTGGAAATTTTGTCAGGGCACAGGGGAAACTTCCCCTATTCTTTTTGTGTATGGGGACATTTTGTGGTGTGGCACTTCCTGTCTTCTGTTCCAGGCATGAAGACAGCCAGGAGAAGCAAGAAGCTAGTGAACTGCAGATGGAGCAAGAGAAGGAGTTTGAATATGATGTTGGTGTTTCTGGTGCTGTCAGTCAGACAGCAGTTTTTGTGTCAGAGAATGAGGAGGTGGTTGGGAATAACAATGGAGCAGAGGAAATGACAGGAAAGGATGTAGAGCCTTTGCAGAACCAGTTGCAAGGGATGGATGCATCCATTGTGGATTCAGATGTGTTTGGCAAAAAATGTTTTGAGTCAGAGAGTTCAACACAAGAGTCTGTTATTACAACCCTCTAGTCAGGAGGGTTGTCTGATGATATATTGCTAGGCATGGTCAATAAGAGTGAGCTGGAAGATGGTAAGGAAATGTAGGGAGAGATGATGGACAGATTACAGAATGAAGAAATACAGAAGAAAGAAGGCTTGAAGTTTGAAAAGAAATCTTATGGAGAAACAGTAAAAGGGGAGACACATGGTAAAAAAGAAGAGACAGAAGTAAGTTTGAAGACAATTATTATTCAAAGTATGGCTCAAACAGAAGGATGATACAGAAATGGACAGATATAAGGTATGGGACAAAGTTATTAAGATGATTGGGGATAAAACTAATGAAGTAAGAGCATTTATTCATATCAATAAAGAGACATTTTGTGACATTGTTTTTGATACTGGGCAGATAATGGCAATATTTATAGAATAATATGAAAAAAAGAACTGTGCACCATGGAAGTTAAATGTACTTAAGCCCTCTTTTAGGGAAACTAAAGAAAAAATTAATAATTCAGTTCAGAACTGATGTGGAAAAGGAGACTTTGAAAAACCATTTATTATATTTATGTAATGATATATTGAATTTATCAAAGGTGTATGACAATAGAGGTTTATGGACTGGGGCATGGGATTGCAATGTGATATTGAAAATAGAAAAATAATAGGGTTATGCATATTCCAAGCATTATTAATGTCAAAGGTGATAGAGGCCTAGTTAGATATTGGGGACAGCCAAAAATGTGCTTTTGTGTAGAAAAACTGATTATTTAATTAGCAAATGTGAAAAAAGACATTATTTGATGTAGGGGCATAGGACATGATTAAAAAATGGTGACCTAAAATGTTATAAATGTAAAAAAGTGGGGCATTTTGGGCTGTGTGAAGAAAAAGGAAATGAAGCAGTGCCAGACATAACAGAAAAAGAGCAAGGCAACAAGGATAAAGTTATAGAAAAGAAATTAGAAGTAGAAAAAAGAGAGTAGTATTACTGATGAAGAACATATGATATAAAAAGATAAAGTAAAGGAAGATTTTACTATAAAATAATGAAGAAGAAGAGTTATGTTTAAGTGAGAATGATGACACTAAATGAAATATAGTTAAACAAGAGAAATTCAATTTGTAAAAGAGTGAGAGAAAGGAAAAGGAAGAATATAGAAGATTTGACAAAGGAAAAAAAGAAAGGAAAAGGATGAATGCACATTATTTAAAGCAGAGGTATGTGTAAAGTTGCATCATTAAGTGTCAATAATTTTAAGAAGTTGGAAGGAAGGATAGGGATTTTGGAGTGGTGTAAGTAGTTATTGATGTTATTAGGGTCTATATCAGAACATCGAAGTTTTAAAACTTTGAATGTTCTAATATCAACCCGTTTTAATTGAACGCTAAAAATAGCGAAGCTGCAGAACACTGAATTCTTTCCTAGGAAAAGAATTCTATTGGCTGGTTCTGTGGCTTCGCTATTTTTAGCGCTCTGGTGGAGATTTATGGGTCAGGTTCAGGTAAGTGTGAGATTGTGTGGTTGTTAGGATTAAGGAGCGGGTTAGATGAGTTAGGGTTAGGGCGTGGGTTAGGTGAATTAGGTTTAGGGGTGGGTAAAGTGAGTTAGGGTTAGGGCGCGGGTTAGGTAAGTGTGCAATATTTCAGACCTTAGGGTTAGGGTTTGGGTTAAGGTAAGTGGATAGATAGTAGTGTATGTATAGTTTAGTGTAGGGTTAGTTGTAAGATTAAAAGTGTATGTGTGTGTATTGATGATTTTTAGGTGTGCTTGTGTTATGTGTATGTGTTTCGAAATAGCGAATTTTCCCAAGGAAAAAAATTTGCTGTTCTGAATGTTCGATATTATGTGGTTTAGATATTTTAGGTTTGATGAAATAGCATTCGCTATTTTCATCTTTTGATAATGTGATATAAACACATTTTATTATACAAGAAGATGCTATATTTTTGTAAAAGTCAGAAGGAATTTAAGCCAAAATGTGATGGGGAAAATTGTGATATGGAATTTCAGGAAAGAGACCTGCTCAGGAATACTTATATTATATAAATATACAATTAAAGTATTAGATGTCACCATTGTTATAGCAGGTAGAATTTATATTATTGATGTAAGAAGGAGACAACATGTTATGAGAATTATTGCAATATATGTGTATTTAATAAAAAAAGGAGAGGGAAGAGATGTTGAGAAAGATAATGCAATATGTAGCAGTTAACATGGAGATAATTGTAGTAAGAGACTTTAATTGCAATCTAAGACAGCAAAACAAGAAGGCTTATGATGTAAAATAGTAAAGTACATTATGAAATATGAACAGTTAAAATATGGATTTAGAGACTTGGACATATAGTAGAGGGGAAAAAGAAAAGAAATCGATTATTTTTATTGACAGAAAGCTTAGTAATAATTAAACAAGTTTTTCTCAGACCATAGGGCAATTTGGATTATGGTAAAGGGAAATGATGAGTATATAAAAATAGGGAAAGGTATAAAAAGAATAAATGAAGTGAAATGGGATACTGAAGGGAGAAAAGAGGTTATAAAATTATGGCAAGATCATGTGGAAATGAGAATTTTATAAAGATTAGTCAGAATGGTGCCTAAATTTTAAACTAAAATATAAAAAATGATATGTAACATGGGACAATGAGAAGCTAAACATAGGGAAATATACAAGAATTTAAATAATGATATTATTGATTTTTTAGAGAAGAACATTTTTTTTATTAAGGAACAGAAATTATATGGTCTGAATAAGAAACAATAGAACATTTATTATACAAACAAATATATTTCTTGAAAGGAATAAAAGAAGAAGAAATTGCACCATATTTAAGTAAAATTATTAAAAAGAATAACAGTGTAATGAGGGAAATGAAAGATTCTTCAGTTAAAATGTATAAAACACAAGAGGAGATTGAGAATTTAGTTAAAGAACATATTAAGACATGTTTTAACGAGCAGAGAACAAAGACATGGAAATGATGGAAGGTGCATACATTTTCTGACATAGAGAATAAGGATTTAGAAAAATATATAATAATTGAGGAACTAGAATGGGCAATAAATGTAATAAATTTAGATTCAGCAGCAGGTCCTGATGGAATAAAATATAAGATGTATTAAAAAATTACTACAGAGCAAAATAAATGGTTTATGAAGGTATTAAATGACCGGTTAGAAAAAGGTTTAATTTATAAAGAGTTATGTAGAGGTATTATTGAGTTTATAAGGAAAAAAGAGGAGAAAGAAGATATACAGAATTGGAGACTGATTGTATTTTATGAAAACATTACAAAAAAGGATGGAAGAACAAGTAGGTAATGTAAATATGTGTTTGGCATAAAAGGAAAAGAAGTTCAAGACTTATTGTTAATAATTAGGTAAATTGTAGATGATATAGTAGTTAGAAATGTTAGAAAGGGAAGAGACCAGATGGCTTAGTGGTTAAGGTCTTTACCTCCCATGCACAAGGTACAAGGTTTGATCCTGACCTCCAACCAATGCCTGTTTGGAGTTTGCATGTTCTCTCTGTGTCTCCGTGGGGTTTTTTCCATGTCCGAAAAACATGCTGAATGTTTCCATCTCAAACTCACCAGTGAATGGAGCTGTTGGCAGCAGCACAGACTCTACATGGTGCCCTATAGGGGGAAGAGTTGTACAGACCGACTGCTTTGGGCGTCTACTGTAGTGTGCAGTATCCTCAAGATAGGAGAACATGGATCACAGACTGTGTGTCATGGCAGGGCTAGCCACTTGATGGTGTAAAATATGGCTCTAGGTGATTTGGACATGTTGACTAATGTCACCAAAAATGGGCATAAGTAGTTACTGGTAATAAGTGGGGTTGAGGACCCGGCCTACTCTCACCCACACCAGGGACCCTTGCTAATGGTGGGAGGGGTATATGTGTCCCTATTGGCCAGTGTGTGCTCACCATAAAGCCCAGCAGCCCTGGGCCAATAAGCTACTGGCTGACCGGTGTCTATCTGGGATAGCTTTGTTGAGTGAAAGCTGGACATAAAACCACCCAACCTGCCAAACATGAACTGAGAATTGCTATGCTGGGACACAGCTTGGAAGTGGATGACATGATGATATGGAGGAGGCTGGACATCCTATGTATCCAAGAGATGAGATGGAAGGGCAGTGCAGCAAAGCCACTTGGCTTGGGGTCCAGACTCTACTACTCAGTTGGGGACAGGCTAGAAATAGTGTAGGAACTGTGGTGAGAGAGAGGCTTCAGTGAAGGATATCATCAGACTTAATGACAGACTCATGGCAATCTGACTCCAGTGTAATGATAGGGCAGTATTTATAATCTCAGCATATGCTCCACAGCAGGGTTGTGATAGTGAGGTAGTGATAGATTCAGACAGCAATTGCAGGACCTACTAGATAAAGCAGGACAACATGAATTTGTGTTGATAATGGGTGACTTGAATGCACATATTGGTACAGACAGAACAGGATATAAAGAATCTGGGTGGGGTAACAGGAATAAAGAAGGCAAAGCCATTCTAGACTTCTCTCTGGCAAATGGCTTGATAGTAGCCAACTCATGGTTCAGAAAGAGTGACACTCACAAGATCACATACAAGAGTAGCCAACATGCAACTCAAGTAGACTTCCTCCTAGTAAGGTAAAAGGACTGGGATAGAATCCATGATTGCAAAGTCATCCCCAGTAAAACAGTCGGCCCACAGCATAAACCATTAGTTGCCACAATCAGCTGCAAGCAGTGGTCAGAGAAGGCTTTGAGGTCAACAAAGACCAGGCTGAAGACACAAAAGTTGGTTGGAGAGAAAGTACAGCTGTTCAAGGAATTACTCAGGGCTCTAGCACCTCAAGAAGAGGAGGAAATAGGTAGAGTTGAAGAGGAGTGGCAGCACCTAAAAACAGCATGTGTTAGGACTACAGAAAAGATATGTGGCTGAGCCAGGTATGGAAATAAGGTACATAAGGAAAGCTGGTGGTGGAATGCAGAAGTCCAGAAAGTCATCAAAAGAAGGCGTGCAGGAATAAATGGGAGATAGAAAAGACTGACCAGGTTAGGAAGGACTACTGGTTGGCTAACAAAGAAGCTAAGAAAGAAGTTGCAATAGCAAAGAATAGGGCATCAGAGGCACTTTACCAACTTCTGGAAAGTGACTCAGTAAGGGGCACAAAGAAACTATATGAGGTTACAAGGCAAAGACAAAAAGATAAAGAAGATAGTCAGACACCCCTCATAAGGGATACCAGCAACAACCTGCTTACCAGTCCATAGGACATCAAAGGCAGATGGAAGGAGTATTTCCAGCAGCTGCTAAATGAAGAAAACCCCCCAAAAGCTGTACTGCACCAGAAATAGCCTACAATTAAAGAAGAGGATGAGCCCACCTTAGAAGAAGTAAGAACAGCACTAAGGAAAATTAGGTTAGGGAAAGCAGCAGGCTCAGATGAGGTGACAGCAGATTTATTTTATTTATTTATTTTATTTTATTTTACATTTGTTAACTGGGGGTGTCTGACTGAGCTGAAAAGGCCCCTTTTCAGCAGAGGCCCGGGGAGAAAAACTCCACAAAGAAAAATGACAGATACATTTAGTTATTTAGACATGATCAGTATACACACAAATTACATAATACATGTTTTTACAGTGGTATGCGGCACATCAACAGGGTACAGTGGATAAAAAAGATATGGCAAATATGCTGGGTGAGATGGGGAGAAATGGCTCCTGAGGGTACTAGTAGCAGTGTGGAGAGAAAGGTGTATCCCAGATGACTGGAGAATAAGCATACTTGTGCCAGTGTACAAGAACAAAAGGGACATCCATAACTGTGGACAGTACAGAGGGATCAAAACTCCTACCACACTGCATGAAAGTTTTGGAGAGAGTGATTGATAAATGGATAAGCAGAGTAGTAGAATGTAAGATGGGAGATGAACAGTTTGGATTGAGATCAGGATGCAGCACAACTGACCCAATGTTTACATTGAGACAGATACTTGAGAAGAAGCTAGAAATCAGGACAGAGTCCAACTGGGCATTCCTAGACTTGGAGAAAGCATATGACAAGGTCCCAAGAAAGCTAATCTGGGCAGTACTGTGGTGGTTTGAAGTCCCAGAAACATTGGTAGAATTAGGTCAGGCTATGTACAAGGACCCAGTGACTCAAGTATATAAGTAAGAGGCTAAATATGTGTGCATGTCAGCATATAAGTATAACATAGTGAAGATTATGATAAATGGATCATAGAGTGAAGATATAAACGTAGACAAGGTTAATAGACAAGGCTGTCCATTGAGTGGTACATTATTTGCATTAGTAATGAATGCAGTATCTATGTATATAAATAAAGAGATGGATATTATAAGCTATTTTTCAAATGAATGACTAAAAATTTCCATTTTGTTAAATTATACAGATGATTTTATTGTTATAACAAAGAATGAAGCAAGTATGGATACAGTGATAAAGGAAATGCAAGAAATTATTCAGGTTATTGGTTTTGTATTAAATAAAGACAAAAGTCAAGGTTTAGGTTTTGAGGGAAAGATAAGTTGTCTAAATTTCAATAAGGATAAAATTAAGATCCTTGAGGTAAACTTTGGGAAACAAGAAATTGTAAATTTCATAAGGAAAGAGAAAATATAGGAAATAAAACATATATGTATTTTTTGGAAATCTTTTAGGCTTTCATTTAAAAAGAAAGTCTATTTGATAAATTATGTGCCATTTCGCAAAAATTGCTTACCTAGCTGTCTTTTATAGTCTTCCTTTAAACTTAGATAAAGATGTATATAACATAATATTTTCTTTTATTTGGGGATCGAGGTTGAACCCTGTGAAAAGAAGGGTAGTGTATGTAAAAAGTGAAAAAGGAGGTTTAGGGTTAATATACCCTATAGTGTATATGTTCTCATTAAACGTATATACAGTAATGAAATGTTTAAAAGGAAATGAAGGTTCATTATTAATGAAAATATTAAGTTTAAAATATAAAAGAGAATGGTTGATTTTTCCTACTTCAAGAAAAAGAAGGGTTTCTTGTAATAAAGAAATGGAACATTATCAAGACAAGATTATATTATGGAAAATATATGTGACTGAAATTAATAATAAGAGAAAAGAATGGTATGAAAAGCGTATAAGGATATATCTCTAAAGGAATTAAACATTAAAAAAAGGAATGCCATCATTGCAAAACTGAAAAGATGTAAAAGACATAGAGGAAGTCAAGATATTTTATGGAGACTGTCTATATAAAAATTACCAGTAAAGGCAAATATGTCATATAAAAGTATAAAGGATAGAGCATTTTATATTGTGGGGAATTTGAAAATTGTCAGCATATTTTTTTGAAATGTAATAGATTAAAAATGTTATGGAGAAAGATTATAGAAAAGAAATATGTAAATTAATTTAAAGATGTGAATAATTTAAACATGGATATCAACAAATGTGGATATTATAGAAACAAAAATGAGAAAGAGGTTGAAAGTCTTGATAAAGTATTTGTTATATTATGGTTGATCTGGAATCAGAGGGTTAAGGAAAGTTTGTTTAATGAAAAATGGGACTTGGCAACAATGTTGAAAAAATAAGATATTGATTATGGAAATTGGAGTTGGGGTTTAAAAATTAAAAAGTATGTGATTCATTTGATGAAGCTAAATGTAAAAAGAGGATGTGATCTGTAAATAGTGTACATATATATTGTAAATAATTGAAAACTTTCTTTATATTTTAAATGACTAAGATGTAAAGAATTATTGACTGTGTAAATAATTATGAATTATGTAAATAAAAAAGTGCTCTTTTGTGTACAGTGATGCTTTTCACATTGGAACTTCCTGTCTTCTGGTCGAGGCATATAGGTGGCTCGGAGAAGAAGGAAGTTAGTTAAGTGAGTATGGAGGACATAAAAGATAATGCTAATGGATTTTCTGTTTCTGATGCTGTTATTCAAACAGCATAAGTATTAAAATTAACAGCAAATGAATCAGATGTTAAGGAGGCATTTATAGGAGATGATGGAGTGACGGAGATGATAGAAAAGAACCAGAAAATGGCAAAGATGTGTCATGGGGAGAGCTGATGGAAAGGATCCAGAAGGAAAAAGAAGATGTACAGCAGTTAGAAAATTATATGCAGAGATAGTTAAAACAGGGATGGAATATAAGAAAGAAGAAAAAGAAGTAAGTGTAAAGAAAAAGACAATGTTTAAAGTATGAATTGAGAAGAAGGAAGATGCAGATTTGGACAGATATAAGGTATGGGACAAAGTAATAAAGACATTAGGAACTAAACCAAATGGGGTAAAAGCATTTATTCATATCAATGAAGAGACTTTTGTGACATTATTTTTGAAAATGGACAGATAATTGAACACTTCTTAGAGGGATATGAGAGAAAGAAAACTGTTCATCATCATGGAACTTATATGTATTTAAGCCCTTTTATAGGGGAAACTAAGAAGAAAATTAACATAAATTTAGGATTGAAGTTGAAAAAGAGACTATAACAATCATTTGCTGAAGTTATGTAAAAATCTATTGAATTTATTAAAAGTGTATGATAATAAGGGTTTATACTGGGACTTGGGATTGCAATGTAATTTTGAAACTTGAAAATGACAGAATTGTACATATTCCAAGTATTAGCAATGTGGAGGGTGACAAAGGCATGGTTAGATATAGGGGAAACCAAAAACATACTTTTTATGTGGAAAACTGATTATTTAATTAATAATTGTATTAAAAGAAGATGTTTTATATGTGGAGAAATAGGACCCAATGCAAAGAATTGTGAACCAAAATGTGTAATAAACTGGGACACATAGGGTGGGAATATGAAGAAAAGGAGAATGAGGTAGAATTAGAGATGATACAGGAAGTAAGAGAGCAAGGCAAAAAGGATAACGTTATAGAAAAAAAAGACACTGTTGTTGTAGATAGAGAAGAAATAATACAAAACGTTAAAACAAATGAAGATTTAAGTACAGAAAATATTGACGAAGAAGAGTCAAGCTTAAGTTATAGTGACAATGTTAAATGGAATATAGTTTTAAACAAAAATGAAATTCTATTGGTAAAATGGTAAGGGAGAGGAAAAGGAAGAATACAGAAGGATTTAAAAAAGAAAAAGAAGGAGAAAGGATAAAATTTATATTACATTAAGGAAAATTACTTGTTAAGTCTTAGCCCATAATGTTAGCAGTTTGAAGAGACTAGAAAGAAGAATATGAATGTTTGAGTGGTGTAAAAAACAAGAATGTGACTCAATGTTTGGATATGTTTGTTTGATAGCCATGTACCATTGTTTGGACATATAGGTTAGCTCTATGTTATAGTTGTAATGCGTGAGCTGGTAGTTTAGTTAGCACTATTTTGTGCCTACTATACTCTAAAGTCATATAAGATAAGCCATTACCCCTTTGATTTATGGGAAACCCTCTGGTTCTGTTTTATGTCATTCTATCTTATTTTAAATTCTTGATTGGCTTTATTCAGCCTAGTAGGTTCCCTGATTATAATGCTAATACTAAGAGTGCTGCTTAGAGTAGGTGTATTCATTCACTAGGATATCTCTAGCTTTTAAATTGATGTATCTGCTATTTCCATTCATTGGTCTGATGGATGAGTATTTTCTTGTTGTTGCTGTTGACTGATAATTCTTAAGGCAACACAACATGCCCACTTGATTACGAGTGAGTTCTTATGGGCAGAGCTCTGAGAAGAGAGGCCTGCCGTCACATCAATTTTGTGAAGGAGGGGTTGTATACGTTTATTGCGCTGACTCCAGTTATCTTTGGAAATGTGTAAACTGGCTGAAAAAGAGCTATTTATATATAAAAAAGGAGCCACTATGAAGGTCCATGTATGCCATCCAGCTTAAATGGGGCCATTGGCAGTAAGACTAAATGGTAAGAATGTGCCGAATGTTATACCAATGTGATTGTTTGTGTTTATAAAATGTCAACAAGAAGGTGACATTTTCCCTTTCTGTGACCGATGCATCCTTAAAGTACCTATGTAAGGGATTTGTCTCCCTCTGCTTGATATGTTAATTCTTATAGGATTTATTTCAAGTAGTGATTCCATCCACACTTGATTTACTGTTGCCAGATTTATCTTGCATTTTTAAATGCCTAATCTAACCAGGTTTTAAAATATGTGAATATGAGGTTAGATTTATCTGCCCACTGTTTGTTCTTAGGCATGTAATGGATGCTTGTAAATGGTGGATAGGTGCTAACAGTTATTGTGTTGATTAATGTAAGGGCTTTGCACTACCATTGGTGGTGTTGAAGCATGTGATTTTGCTATGCTATATTTTATTGGAATGTTTTTAGATGAAACTTTTTTAAGTCTGAGGAAGTTTGGCAAGGGAGCCAAACGAAAGTGTGCATTTATTAAAAGCAACTAACACATCGGTTGGAGTTTGCCTGTGACTTTCTTGACAAGTTTGTTTTTTAAGTTTTAGTTTGTTTTTGTATTCTGTTTAATGTGATATTATTATCTCGGAAGATGTCAGATTTTTATTGCAAACAGAAAGATAGCAAACAGAAATTTGGTGGGAAAAATTATTTGGAATTTTGGGAAGGAGACTTGTTCTGGAATTCTTATCTTGTACAGAGACACAATAAAAGTGTTAGATATTACCTTTGTTATAACAGATAGAGCTACAGTTGCTGATGTAAGATGTATAGATCAAGTATTTAAAATGATTGCTATTTACGCATATGTAACTAAAAAGGAGAGAGAAGAGATGTTTAGAAATATCATTCAATATGTAACAATTAATATGGAAATTCTCATAGCAGGGGATTTAAATTGTAACTTGATATTGCAGAAAAAGAAAGCGTACAATGTTAAGTTAGCTGTGATATTATAAAGTGTGGGGAATTAAGGATTCGGATTCAAAGCACATAGACTTATGAAAGAGGAGAAAAGAGAACTGAAATAGAGTATTTTTGGTATCAGAAAGTTTATCAATAGTGGAAGAAGGCATTTTAATGACAGAACTTTCAGATCATGGGGCAATTTGGGTTGAGATAAAAGAAAATTCTGAGGACATAGAAATATGAAAGGGATTAAAAAGAATAAATGAGGTGAAATGGAATAACATATAAAAGATGAAACACTGAAATTGTGGCAGGATCATGTGGGAATGCGAATTCTATAAAGATTGGTCAGAATGGTGGTTAAGTTTTAAAAGAAGTATAAAAATGTTATATGACATTGAAAAAGAAAAAATAAATATGGCTAAGATAAGATATAAGAAGATAAATAATGATGCTATTGACTGGAAAGGAATGATGAAAAATGTATTATGAAAGAACAAGAATTATATGAATTAAAATAAAATAGAATATTTATTGTATAAGCAAATATATTTTTGCAAGAAAAAAGAAGAAATTGCATCACATTTAAATAAAATAATTAAAGGGGGTGTTATGAACAAATTAAAGGACTGAAGGGGTAAAGTATATAATGCACAAGAGAAAATCCTGGAAATAGTAAATAAGAGTATATTAAGACAAATTTTAAATATTGTGACAGAGATTTTTTGTGACTTAACATTTGAAATTGATTGGATGATTATGACATTTTTGGAGGTGTGTAACAGAAAGGACATTTATCCATGGAACATTTATTTGTTTTCTGGAAGTAACTTAAATGTTAAAAAAATGTTGCTTTGCAGTTTAGAACTGATGAACTGGAAAAAAGACAATGTTAAAAATGCATTGAGTGTCTGTGTGAAACTGGTGATAATATTGTGAAAGTTAGAGATGAGAGAATATTACAGAATGGAGGGTGAAGGTTGGAAGGTATTTTGAAATGTGAAAAAAAAAAACATGATGAAACACTTTCCAAGTGTTATTTTTGTAACTGGTTATAGAGAGATACAATTCCTAACTCTGAAAATGTTTAACATAGTAGAGTCATGGTTCTTAAAATGCTGCCTCCTCCTGAATCCTAAAAAAACTAAGCTCCTGCTCTTTACCCCTACCCATAAGTATACACCTATAGATTTCTTTGTTACTTCTAATAATGGTACCCTCATATCCCCTGATGCTACCACCAAGCTCCTAGGAATTACTATAGACAACAACCTTAACTTTGTCTCCCATATTAATAACACTATAAAAACAGTTAACAGAAAAATGGGCTCGCTATATAGAGTCAAATCCTTCCTCACTTCTATAGCAAGATCTACTATTGCCCACACACATCTAATCTCAACACTCCTTTATGACTCACCAATCTATACTAAACTGTCAAAAAATAATCTTCTCAAGCTAACTACCTCCTATAACAACATTGCCAGATTTGCCACTGGTAATCCCTTCAGAACCCATCACTTTGAGAATCTAAAACAACTAGGATGGCTTGAACTACAAAATCAGCTTCAATATAGCCAACTTGCCATGGCACATACGATCCTCAACCACCCTAACAATACTCCAATACTCTCAAACCTCATAACCCCCTATACAAATCTTACTAACTTACGATCATCAAATAAACTGTTAGTATAAGTAAGTCAAACAACATGGCAGGTGATTCTTTGTTCTCAAACACTACTGGGAAAAACTGGAACCTTCTACCTACTGAACTAACTTCTCTTTCTTCCCTACCCCTTTTCAAACAAAAACTGAAAATACTCCGCAGAACAAACTGGTTAAGCCCTTGCAGCAACCTTGACTAACCTATCACCTCTGCTATTCCCTCTACTCTCTCTAATTGAGTTTTTGTTCTTTATTGCATATGTAAGCAGAACTGTTAACCAGAAATTGCTATGATTGACTTTATGTGAATATCGTGCTCTATATTTTGTAAACAGTTATTAACCATTGTGTTCTATATTTTGTAAATAGTTATTAACCATTGTGTTGTAAAATGTATTTTAGTATTCTTCAATGTTAACTTTATTGTAACCTTACACATTATTTTCTCTGTATTTGTCTTGGAGCTTTTCTCCCCGGGCCTCTACTGAAAATGGACATATATCCAGTTAGACTAGCCCAGTCAACAAATGTAAAATAAAATAAAATAAATAAATATGCTGGCAAGCCTAAATCATGTTTATTTTGTGGGATATATTCTCATTTAATTAATAGTGGTGATCTGGCACAATGTAACCAATATGGGAGAAAGGACATACAGAAAGGTTTGTGCCTAAATGCATATTGTGTAAAAAAAGACACTTTTGAATGGATTGTCAAGAGCAATCCCTTGTTGTTGTGCCTTTCGGCTTTTCCCGGTTAGGGGTCGCCACAGTAGAACTCCGGTCTGCTAATGATTGGCAGTTGATTTTTACGTACCGAGTTACCAGCCCTGACGCACAACCTTCAACGAACGAGCGCCCATTCATGCATGTCTCCACACAGAAGACGCTGTAGCTGAGAGTCGAACCGGACATCGTCTTACTGTGAGGCGACAATGCTACCGCACCACCACCGTGGATGTCAAGAGCAATCCCTAAATAATGAAAAAGAAGGGGACAGGGAAGAAAACATACACAAGGAAGGGCAACAAGAGGCTAGAGAGAGGTGAGGATAAAACTTTAGAAGAAATAAACATGGAGAGGAAATGAGTAGAGACAGTGTATGCAGGAAACAGAAGCCATGAGAAGGAACTCATACTAATATATTTCTGACGTTTTAGCCCGTGAAAAACCTGATTCAGAGGGTCAAAGATTATTTGTACATAAACCCAGGAAAAAATATTAAATTGGGGAAAGAGAAAAATAAGACAACGCAAATGTAAAAATATTTCCCTAAGACTTTAAAGAAGGAAAATCAGCAATTATAGAGTGCTTTCAGTAAATACGAACAGTATCGTCAACACTGTAAGAAGGATAGGAATACTGGGATGGCTTGCTAAATGTGATGTGAATGTTATTCTGTTAGAGGATGTAAGGTTCCTGAAAAAGTGAAGAAAGACTGCAAATGGAAAAATTATGAGCTGGAAATATAATATGGAACTTAGGAGGAGAATGTTGTTCTGGAGTGGCTGTATTGTAATAAAACAGTGAAAATACTAGATGTAACATTGGTAAGGATTTGAAGGTTAACTGTTGTATAACTGCAAAATGTGTTCAATCCATAGCCATGTTCAACAATCCTTTCATTACTAAGCCCAATTCACAGACAAAAAAGGGCTTACTTCCCACTCTGCACATGCTCTCACAAGTACTGTTCCAGATTGTATTCAACATCCCCATTTAACACATTATATTAGAAGTAAACAATTAGCTTTTCAACTTTAATTAAGAAACCAAGTACAGAGTGATTCTCTGTGACTCACTCAGTATGCTTTGCTGCAATATGTGTTGTTCTGTCTGTGCATCATATATTCTTTAAGAATTACTGAGTCCTCATCTTGAGTAGATCTCTGCAAAACTTCTGGTTTCTTCAAAGAAGAAAGATTTACTCCTTCACTTCACACTGCCCATTCATCCTCTATGTCTTTAATTTCTAAGGCTTGTCTTGTCTTGGCCCCTCTGATCCTTTTGGGTCACACTCACAAATGAATATCTTCTGCAGTTTGCAGATTTGAAGACTGAAAGCCAGTCTAACAGGAAATCCACCCACAGCATAGCTCAATAAAACATCCAGAACAACAGCGTTTGTAGTCAAAATGCTGTTATAGATACTGAAAATTACAAACCTTCATCTCCACATGAAAGACCTACAGCCATTGCAAGAAAGGATAACCATGGTTGCCTGGGCCAGAAAGGAGTCAACACAATGATATCGAGGAAAGGAGGACAGAACGGCATGCAGGAATATTCCTGTCAAAAGAAAAGAAAAAGCATCTGTCTTCCAGGCCTTTTTGCATAGAGTCCTGGAACCCAATTTTACCAGTTGATTGTTCAGAGAGGAGGCAAAGAAGTCTGCTTGAGGAACTCCCCACAGATGGATCAAATTTTGAAAGACCCTCTGATCTAGTTTCCTTTTGTGAGGGTCTGCTTTGATCCTATTCATCTCGTCTGCCACACGGTTTTGCTCTGATGGAATATAGGATGCCTGTAGAGTGAGACAGTGCTGTGAAGCTATAGCCTAAGCTAACAAAGGGGATATGACCTGGTTCTCCCTTGCTTGTTGATGTATCACATGACTGTGGTATTGTCTGTAACCACTTGAAGTGGCTCCACAATCAAAGATGGTTCAGAGTTGAGTGCCTCAATCAGGGGCAAGTATCTCCCTGATACTGATGTGATTACATCTGTCCTTGGTGTTTTACACCCCCCTGAACTTTCATCCCTCCAACAGCCACAGAGAACATGGCTAACACCTGGTCCATAATGACTGTAGGTGCTACACCAGAGGGTTTCGGGATGAAATATGAGTGGCCTGAGGAACAACAAATGGCTACAGCAGAGTCACCTACCTTCAGCTGAGGTAAACTGCTAGCCTGCTGTGGTGGCAAAGGTTGTTTGCTTGACATTTTCTTTTTGTGACTGGAAGAAGGACTGACTAAGAGACCAACAATCTGCTGCATGGTCAAGCCAAAAATTGTACCTCTTTCCTGAAAAAGACAAGCAGCAAGTGCTGGTCAAATTACTAGTGCACAAAAGTTACTTTTTTATAGGTTCATAGGTAGGTACTAGGCTGTTGGCCCTAGGGCCTATACAAGCCTAGCCAAAAAGGTACCCTGGCTTTTGCCACCCAAGAAAATGATTTTCCTGTGCCCCTGTCAAGCAGAACCACAGAAGTGATCCCCGGGGTGAATTTCCTATTACCCATCCAATCATCAAGATTTTTCTTGAAGAGTGCTAATGAGGAGCTCTGTTTGACATAGATAGGTAGTCTGTTCCAGAGTATGGGAAGTCTTTGGGACAGGAATCTATCCCTCCAGCATGTTCTGTTTATTGTGGTGACAAGGTTTAGGTACCTAGAGCGTGTAACTTGGAGGCATTGGGATTTCTTTAAGTGGAGCATGTCCAACAGCTCTGGGTTTGACATAGCTTTGTATGTTAGGTAGAGATCGCCTCTGAGTAGGTGATATGCTACGGAGTAAAGCTGGAGTTTTTTGAGTAGGCCTGCATAAGGCAGCTGTTTGAGGCCAGTAATTCTCTTTGTGAGGTATTTGTGCGGCCTTTCCAGTTGCTGTAGATGTCTTGTGAGGTACATACCAAAAGGGGCGTTGTACTCTATAATGGGTCTAATGAGTGATGAGTAGAGGGGAACAATGACCTCTTTTTTTTTGGATGAGAAACCTTTTGTGATGAGGTGTGCCATGTAGAAGGATTTCCTGACCACTGTGTCAATGTGATTATCAAAGGAGATACTACTGTCCACCTGTGTCCCAAGGTCTCTTATCACACTTTCGGTGTTAAGTAGACTACTGCCTATGTGGTAGTTCATGGGTACAGAGTTTTTACCAAAGGGGATGGCAATGCACTTTTTAGCATTGAGCTTGAGACCATGGCTTTGACACCAGGCATCTGTCTCAGTGAGGCCCTTTTGTAGGATGTCCACATCATTAAGAGTTTCGATTATGGCTCCTAGTTTGCAGTCATCTGCAAATTTAGTTAGCCAAAGACCTTCTGTGTTAGCCTGTACTTTAGACAAGTACATACCAAACAGGAGAGGACCCAGGACTGAACCCTGTGGTACTCCACTTGTCACTGGTCTGAAGTCTGATTTGGAGTCTGCTGCTTTCACAGTGTGGGTTCTGTCAGTAAGCCATTTGGCAACCCATCTTGTGACATAGGGATTTATACCTAGTTTAGTGAGTTTATCTATAATTCCAGAGTGGGGAATGGTGTTGAATGCCTTGGAGAGATCTAAATAGGCTGTGTGAACCACCTTACCCTCATCTATGGATTTGGTGGCTGCTTCAAAGAAGTCTATCAGGTTTAGGAGACATGATCTGCCTTTTACAAACACAAACTGTGTGGAGTCCAGAGTTTGGAGATCTCCAATGTCTTTGTTTATGAGTTCCATGATGATACATTCCATGGCCTTGCAGACCAGGCTCATCAGGCTAATGGTGCAGTACTTCCCAGGGTCTGTTGTGGTCCCCACTTTGTGGTGTGGGATAACCATCGTGGTGCACCATTCAATGGGCACAAAGCCTGAGGTGAGGCTATGATTGAACATGGTACTTAGGTGAGATGCAAGTTCATTCTGTAGTTCGTGTAGAAAACAGCCTGAGATGTCGTCAGGTCCCATGGATGCTGTGTTCTTGGCTTTGGAGAGTGAGGTTTTTACCTATGCAGCCGTGATTACAGGAAATTTGCATTCTTCCGGTATAAAGATGGGCCCTTTAGGAGGTGAGAGGTGGGTAAAGTTAGTACTGAACCTATCTGCCAGGATGTTGGCAATGTCAGTTGGTTCTGTATATTTAGTGTCATTGTGCTGTAACTCAAAGCAGATCTAAGTGTTGCCATTGAGATTCTTGACATAGCTATAGAATGCTTTGTGATTGTTTTTAGAATCAGTGGTGATTTTGTTTCATAACTAACTTTGGAGGATTTTATGAGGGCTCTCAGCTTCTTACTGAGGCTGACCAGGGAGTTCCTCCAATCGTGGGATTTTACTCTTTTTTGCAACAGTTTCTTTCTTCTGTTGTAGAGATTGTTTATGGCAAAAGACTGCCAGATTGGCTTCCTTTTTTGGAGGATAGCATCTTGGTTCTGTTAGGGATAGCATGATCCATGCACTTGTGTAAGTGCTTATAAAGTGCATTTGTGTAGGATTCAGCAGTCGTACCTCTATTGTCCATCTGCATGGGTGTCGTGAAGTTTGCCACTTCTGTCTTAAGAAGCATAAAGTTGGCTTTGGAGAAATTTTTTACGGTTGTTTTCCTAATGGAGAGTGGGAGTGGAATGTGGATGTCTAGTGTGATTAGCTTGTGGTCGGATCTGACCAATGAGGAGCTGACCTCTGGTGTGGAACACCGGTCGCCCATGTTGGTGATGACCAGGTCTAGGATATTGCTGCCCCTGGTGGGGGTGTGGATAAGTTGATCCAACACATCGGAATTGATGATTTCCAGAAAACGTTGAGCAAAAGAGTTGGTACATGAGTAGTTTTCCCAGTTAATGGTGGAGTAGTTGAAATCACCCATTATTAGGGTTTTGGGTTGTACCTTAATATTTTCCAGTGTATCAAGAAAAGAGGAATGGGAATCTTGGGGCATGGTGGAGGGTCTGTAGCAAGCTACATTCTGGATTGCGGTTTTGCCCAGAGTTGAACTTGGATAATCTCGGATGCATTATGCTGAGCAACTAGCTTGGAGGTGTGGATATCCTTAATGAATATGGACACGCCTCCACTTTTAGTGTTTCGGTCTGGGTTTGGTGGCCGAAAGGTGTGGTATGAATTATAGCCTGGTAATGCAGGGGTGCTCTCTGGAGCTTTGAACCAGGTCTCTGTCACTGCACAGATGTCGATGTTCTCCATTTTAAGGAGTGCCTCGAGTGAGTGCATTTTGAGGTTTAGACTTCTAGCATTGAGTAGCATTACCCTCAGATTTTTCTTGCTTGTACCTGTTATGGTGGTGAATTTGTCATTTGAACCTTGCCTAAAAAAGGCACTATAGGGGTGGCAAGAGCCTTTGCCAGTATCCGGAATCCCAAGGGCAAAAGGTGGAGGCCATCTCTGGCAAAGCAGCATGGTCTGTCGATCATGTCATCCCAGGCAGACAGATACTGGATTCCCTTTGAATGACACCAGAAGCTTAGCCAATTGTTGAAGTCAATCATTTTGTCCTTGTACTCTGGTATCATTCTGGGTGATGGCAGGATGCTACTCAGGGCTAGGGTCATACCTGCCTGAGCTACAAGATCGGAGAGCTCCTCCATGTCTCTTTTCATGTAGACCAGGGAGGTATGTCTCAGGCCATTCACACCAAAATGGACAATGACAGAGTCATACTTGTCCTTGTTGTTGAGTAACCTGAGTGCGGTCATTATGTGGTGGATCCTGACACCTGACAGGCAGCTGACAGTAACTTTCTCCTTATTTAGCCTGGTGAGTGGAACATCAGTGTGCCTGACTATAGAGTCACCTATGACTAGAGTGTTGGGTACGTTATGCCTTATGGGCTGTAGTTGAGTGGCACACTGAGTATGTGGGCTATGTGGCATTTGGGTTGTGTTGGGAGGTGGAGATTGCTTGCATTTCTGCTTTGGAGGTCTTGGTTGTTTGGGCAGACTTTTCTGAGAGCCTCTGTGAATGTAGGTGTGTGTTTTATGCTTCTGTATGCATGTTTTGGTGGTGTAGGTTTTGAGGGACTATGTGATGAGTGTGGTGTGGTGCAAGTGTTTACCTTCTCCTCTTAACTGTCTAGTCCAGTCTTCGGTGAAGAGAGCTTTGCTTCCAGTTTGGCTATATAAGTGTATCTCTCACATGTCGTAATGTTGGGTTTTTTTTAAAGAAAAAATACAGTAAAAAAGTACTTTCAAACACTAAGGCACAAGCAAATGAAAATTAAACACAATTTTTTCAAAGAAAATATGTTATCAGTTAGTTTACACCTCTTGTAAACTAACAGAAAAAACAAGTACTCCATTTAAAAGTATGTTACAGTCTTCAGACAGTCCATTAAAATAGCTTTCCTGAAGAAGAACGTTATAAAACATTAGCAAATATAAGAAAATGGAAGCTTTTTTCCCCAAAGGGAACTTATCAGTTTTGCAAAGGAAAGCACACACTGACCTTCAATCCTTGAAAGCCTCAGAGGAGAGTATTGTTTGGCGGCAGGAAAGCTCTGAAAGGCTGCTTACCCAAACTTGGATTTTAGTCAGCTCATCTCAAGCTGTTCGAGAGTTTGGTTGTGTGGAAGGTGCCCTGGAGCTTTTGAAGCTGGCTGGTTGTTATATCCTTGGCAGGATATAATCTATATAGCTAAGGCTCCTGCAGCAGTGATCAATATGAAAAACATCATATATTATATATATATATATATATATATATATATATATATATATATATATATATATATATACACACACACACACACAGAGTTTATATTGATGCAACATTAGTCATAAAGGTTTTTTGAGATCGCAGAGACAAGATCGCTATATAGCTGTTAGATGATAGCAACTGAGGATAAACTAACCAGAGCCATAACTATGGTCAAAAGCTGAAACAAAAAAGTCAAGTCAGTCTGCTACATAAAAAACTAAATAAAAAAAAATTGTATGATATGTCACTGATTATCAGACAGTTAACGACTATATGTTTAATACCACATATACATTTAATACCATTCATTATATATATGTAGGAATGTACAAATAACTTCTTGGCCATTGTAGATCACATACAGGGTATGCTACTATTTGCACTTTAGAGGTCTGCATAGGACTAATAAAGAGCTACTGGTACAGAAGGACTACAAAATTTAATTTGCAGTATTAAAATCAAGGTAAATCTGTAAGTTGGTATAAAAATAGTAAAGCTATACAAGAATGCAGTTTTCAATAAGCAATAAGACACTGAGACATACCAAACTGGTAGTTCCACAGTTCCTTTAGATCTTTTACCATAAGTGAATAGACACAACAAGAGGTTCCTAAATGCACACTTCTGCAGCTCTAGTTGGCCATGTATTTAGATATGGAATCAGACTTCAGAGTGTGCCTGGAGGGGGAAATCATGCTGGCTTCCTTTGTAACAGTGAAGTATGGCTTTAGGTATAGGTTCATATGAACATAGGCTAATACTAGTCTATTGATCTGAAGGACCATTTGTAGTCTAACCATAAGATTCAAGATTTGTAGCTACCCATGTTCATGAAATAATACCTATCTTCGACCCTTTCCAATGAGGGCTTGGGAGGCTAGCTCATATTTACCCATCGAAATGAGTACTTTTTGCCTAGTTTCCATCTCTTTCAGTGAGAACTAGAAGGGCCAGACCTAGGGTGCATTTACAATTTTCCATCCATTCATCCAAGTTTCATTTAAAGAGGGTCAGGGAGATACTCTGCTTTACATCCAAAGGATGTCCATTCTGTAAAAGAGGCATTCTCTGTAATAGACATCTATTTCACCAACAAGTCCAAATTAAGTTTCAGTGGAAGTTGAGATCTCTTGAGCTGGTGTTTATTGTGTTATTTGTTTTGTACATGTGCTGGAGGTCACATAGGACTGAGTTGTTTGAGGCTCTGTAAGCTATGCTTTTGGCCTTGGAAAGAGTGCTCAGGACTTGTTCAGAAGTAATCAGAGGGGGTGTTTTGGGCTAATGTGCATGGAAAGTTTGGGAGAGATAGGAGAGTAAAGTCGAAGCTGAACTTATCTCCTAATATGTTGGCTATGACCTCAGCGGATGAGTATATGTTGTTGTTATGTATTAACTCATAGCATTGCTGGGTGTTGCTTCTAATGTTCCTGACACAGCTGAAGAAGGCTCTGTGGTTACCCTTAGCAAAGGTGGCAATTCTTAATTCTTACTTACATTTGGAGGACTTGGCTTTCTTTCTGAAATAGTTGTTGACCTTTTTGAGTACTCTTCTAGCTGATGTGGTATTAAGTTCACTCTTTACAGGCTATGAGTTTCTTTCTCTTACTGTATAATTTGTTTATACTGGGCTTTCACAATTGGGGTTTGCTTCTGAATTTGACTTTGTATTTATGTCTTATGGTGACAACTACCTCAATATATAATTGGGTGTGGGTGTAAAACTTATCCAGGAATAAATGAAGTCCAGGAATTTTAGTTCACACTTACTTGTGTTGGTATGGAAGGCTAATTAAAGTCAACAAAGAGAATACTGTTGGGTTCGGTAGTGAGGGATGTCAGTTTATTTGGTAAGTCTCATGAGCAGCAGACTTCAAGAAGGGGATACGGTAGCTGTCTATAACATGATACAGGGGGTTATTTACTATGAGAAGGATATGGAAGCGTTCAAGGTCCTTGTCTGGTCTTAAAAGTCTGGAGGTGAATTGGCTTCTTACGTATACTGACAACCCCTTCATGAGCAACTTAATTTTGGTGTTGGATTGAAGGAGCTGTATACATTATAAAAATGTCTACATTAAAAAAAAGGTAATATGGGAGAAGAGAAAGTCCTGGCTAATATACAGAAGGCATAAGGAGAGAGGTGTAGGCCATCCCTAACAAAGCAGCTTGGGCTGTCCATCATTTCCTCCTAGACTAATACACACATGTATATATATATATATATATATATATATATATATATATATATATATATATATATATATATATATATATATATATATATATATCTATATATATATATATATATATATATATCTACCTATCTATCTATCTATCTATCTATCTATCTATCTATCTATCTATCTATCTATCTATAAGATTGCCATAGAGTGATCAATAGCTAAAAAGTCAGTTATCTTTTGTTGGTATTGTGGCATCATTCCTACAAGTGTAACCTGAAGCCAAAGTGCCGTCAGTTTCCTAGGTCATGCAGCAGTTACTCCAAACCTCACCTAGATTAACTATCACTCCATACCTCTTAAACTCTTAGTGCAAGAAATCTGGACAAAGTCTAAAATAATGGGGAGACAAAGGCCCAAAAATAGGGACAGATTTTAAACACTGCTTTTATAAACTTAGAAAGTTGCTACGATGCTTGGATTTGTGTTATGGCATATTTTCTGAAGGATATGAAATGTGAAACAAGTGTGAAACTCAAATGTATGTCATTAACTAGTGACTTCAATTCAAAACCAAAAATTTTATGATCAACAGACCAAAACTATGAGGCAAAAATCAGGACATTCTGCAAAAATCTAGACAGTTCAGTGGTATACTCTATTCTAACTGGCCTACATCCTGCCAAACAGATTACTTCAGAGCAGAGAATAAATGCAAAAAGATAGCAAGAATGCAAACAGGCAGTTTAAACTCACACAAGCAGTTAGGTAACTTAAGTGTAAACGAGGAGCTGTACATCCCTGAGCTTTTGTTTTCTTTTTAAAAGGAGGTCATAGGCTCATAGGTTTATTGCTGTTTACTAGGCTAATGACCACAAGGGCCTTTTTAAGCCTTGCCATTCATCCCAAATCTCTGACATGTTCTGATACCCTTGATAAGTGTAAGCATGGGCCTGGAAGATGAACTATTTACAGGTTACCTCTGTCCATTAGAGACATAGGTGCCAAACCAGGGATGAATTTTCAGTTTCCCATTCAATTATCCAAGTTGCATTTGAATTGGGTTAGGGAGGAACTCTGCTTCACATGGATGAGAGACAGTTTTGTAGACAAGGTAGTCTCTGGGATACATACCTATCTCTCCAGCAGGTCCTATTTATATCACAGGTAAGGTTTAAGTCTTTAAAATGGGTAATTCTCATGCTGTTTGTTTTGTGGATATGCAGGAGGTCCGTCAGAGTGGCATCTGACAATGCCCTGTATGCCAGGCATAGATCTCTCAAAAGCTTGTAGGAGAAAGAATACAGGGGTAGGGCCTAGAGGTGGTCTGCATAGGACATATTAATTACTTACTTACCATATTCTTTTAGTGAGGAACCTCTGTGGACATTCCAGTTGTTGGATATGCCTGGTTAGGTGCATACCAAAGGGGGAATTGTACTCAATGATAGGTCTGATGAATGCCAAATACAGTTGAACAATGAATTCCTTGGCCTTAGATGCCATACCTTTGTTTATAAGGTGGGCAACATAGAATGATTTCCTCACCACTGTAGACATGTGATTATCAAAGGCTAGATTACTATCTATGTGTGTCCCTAAGTTCCTGACTACTGGGTCAACTCTAAGGGGTGTGTTGTCAATATGATAGTTACCAGAGATGGATGACTTCCCAAAGGATACTATTATGCATTTCTTGGCATTTAGTTTTAGTCCTTGACTCTAACACCAGTTATTTGTCTGTGTCAGCCCCTCCTGGAGAACATTTGTGTCAGTGTGATATTCAGTGACAGCTCCTAATTTGCAATCATCTGCAAATTTAGTGAGCCAGAGACCACTGACATTAGCCTTGACTTCTGAGAAGTAAATGCCAAAAAGGAGAGGTCCAGGGACTGATCCCTGAGGGACTCCACTTATGACTGGCCTCTTTGTAGAGGTGGAATCTCCAATTCTAACTTCCTGGGTCTTGTCTGTGAGCCAGTTGGCTAGCCACTGCTTGACATATGAGTTTGTACCTAACTTCTTGAGTTTGTCAACAATACCCGAGTGGGGTATTGTGTAAAATGCCTTGGTCAGGTCAAGGTAGGCAGTGTGAATGACTTTGCCCTCATCCATTGCTTTGATGACCTTCTCGAAGAAGTCCACCAGGTTGAGTAGGCATGATCTGACCTTGAAACCAAACTGGGTTGGTTCCAGTGTCTGAAGATTTACTATATCCCTGTAGATCATTTCCATGATAATTCTTTCCATGGCTTTTCATATAAGACTAGTGAGACTTATGGGTCTGTAGTTTCCAGGGTCTGTAGATGGCCCACCTTTGTGCAGAGGGATGATTGTTGTCTTTCTCCATTCATGAAGCATGAAACCTGTTTGGAGGCTACAGTTAAATAGCAATTTCAGAGGCCCTGATAAGTCATGTTTCATGCTATTTAGAAGGCATCCTGGGATGTTGTCTGGACCCACTGATGCAGTTTTCTTGGTCTTAGATAGAGCATTAAGGACCTGTTCCCTAGTGATAGTAGGGAGAGTTATATTTGGTGATATTTTCTGAGGGAAAGTTGAGGGGAAGAGAGGGGTCAAGTTGGAGCTGGATTTATCAGCCAGGAGGTTTTCTATATCTTTTGGCTCAGTGTAGGTGGCTCCATTTGCAATGAGCTCTGCACAAAATTGTGTATTGCCTTTGAGGTTGTGGACATAGCTAAAGAATGCTTTGCGGTTGTCCTTGGCCTGGGAGGCCAAACTTATCTCAAATTTGGCTTTGGTAGATTTTTTTTTGTCCTTTGAGTTGTTTGATTAGTTTGATGAGAGTCCTTTTATTCTGCTGGGTGCTGCACCTCCTAATATTTGCCACAATTTTCTTCCTCCTGTTATACAGCCGATTGATTTTGTGAGTCCAGAATCACTTACCCAGTCGATGCAGTATTACAACACTGAGCACCATGGCAAGAAGCTGTGGAATGAAAAGGTGAGAGATCTTTGTTTGTAAGCTCTAAAAATGTATAATTGCAGGGAGGAAATAGCATTCAGATTATTTCTGTTTGATTGTTAAGTGACCACAAGTTTTTGATTGCATGCACAAACAATTAACTAACTAATTAACTAGCTAACTAACTAAGTAAAACAAACACTCAAAGTGGAGGGGGTTAAAATGGATATTATACAACCATATTTCCTCACAGAATTCAAATGGAAGGTATTGAAATGACACAAATGCATAAAAAATACTAAGACACACACATGCCTTAGGTTTAAGACTGTATCTGCAGCACTTCATTGGAAATAACAGCTTGAAGATACTGATGAACACACTCATCCCAGGAATACAAGGAACTTTTCTGTGAAGGTACTTATGATTATACAGTAACCATCCCAGGAATATAGGGAGCTCTTCTGTGAAGGTGAGTATGGCTGTACGGGCTACACCCTAACCATCCCAGGAATGCAGGGAACTCTTTTGTGAAGGTGAGTACACCCATACAGGTGACACAGTAACCATCCCAGAAATACAGGGAACTCTTCTGTGATGGTGTGTTTGTTCATGCAGGCTACACAGTAACCATCCCAGGAATATAGAGAGCTCTTCTGTGAAGATGAGTACAGTTGTACAGTTTACACAGTAACTAGGCTTTCATGATGAGTGTGCTTGTACAGGCTACACAACAACTAGACGTTCATGAAAAGAATGTTGATATAGGAATTAAATAAGCTAAGTTTGCTGCTTATCAGTATAACCCAAAAGGACGTTTTTACTTCCATAACTCATCTCTCACACTGTCTTACAAGCCTAAATTGTTTACACTGTAGTACAAAAAACTGCATCATCCTGTGTCTTGGAAGCACTGTTACGGTTTATTTCCTTTTCTTACGGTGCAAAGCCCTTTCCTGTAATTTTCTGTTTCTAAACCAGCTATTTCCTTCTTCAGTATAAGAACAGTTTGACTAAACCCTGTTTCATCATGGCCACTATATTAAGTTTTTAAAAGTACTTCACTCAATGTCCTTCCTGCTGTATAAACTGCAACACATTTTATAGTAATCCTTCTTATGACCTTTGTCACCACACTGTACAGTCACTTTTAACATGTTCCTGCTTGTCTCACCAAAAAGAGGACTTGGGTTGATCGCATAACTAGGAATTTCTTTTCAGAACTAAAAATAAAACTGTTAAATAAATATTGCACGCACCGTCTTTGAATTTTAACTGCAACTCCACTTTTTATCAACCAATTGAAAATTCTTCAGTAACAAAAAAGGATTAGTATCTTTCAAAATACCAGATAAAGACTATAAACAAACTTTAATAGTAAAACACCTAGCATACATTCTGTTCAACACAGACCAGCTGCTTGCTTTGTCAAATCATGATGTGAAGGGTAGACTCCAGAGTCTTTCCATAGGACTTCCTGGATAACAGTATTGCACAGACAATGGACATCTGCAAAGCAATCTTTGTCCCAGAATTTACTTCAAAAGCGTAACCTCTTGGTAAGTACAGATCAGCATGCTTGTCTAAAGATTCATACTACACTCTTCCTTTGCAATATGCATGTCAGCAGTCCATGTATAGTTCATACAAAGGCTGCTTGGAGGACAGTTTAGCAGCATAATATAATAATTCAGTCTTTACTTATACTACATGATGTAATAATGTCTATAAATGATTTGAGACTGCCTTTGTGTTTATTTCTCACAGGACTTCAGTCTCCATTTTTTCTTCCCCATATTATTTTAGGCAACAACTTAGCTAGTGAACATCTAGGCCAAATGCCATCTGGTATACTAGACACAGAAACACTGGGAATTCCTGTATCTTTGGTCGATGCTGATGCTGTGGTTGTGTAGTACCAGCATTCAGAAATGAATACAAACACTGTATAGCTAGTGTAAAGCCCTTTGAGTGTAGCATTACAATTTAGCATCACATGTGTAGCAAGCGATTTGCTGCAGTCTGACTAAAGAAGAGTGCTTTTTTGGTCTTCATCTGTGAAAGGATCTTTTTTTTTGAGGGGGCTGTGAGGGTGCCAGATCATGGAACTACACCGGATGTCAGATAACCTACCTGTGGTTCTGGAGTCAATGCAACAAAGCAGACAACAGAACAAACTGAGAAGATGTGGAAAGGAAAATATCTGCCTTTAGCAAGACTCAGTCAAAAGAAATTTAGGTTAATTTGGTGTCGGTCAAATGGGTGTCAGTCAAATGAGTTTTAGGTCAAGTGAAGTAGATCCATTTTAATGCCTTATAGGAACAGAAGGAGATAGCCAAAACTGATTGAGAAAAGAAGCAAGGCCCAGCTCTGTAATGTAAATGTAGTACAGGAAAACTGTATCCCTTAGCAGTTAGTAGGCGAGATGCATCATAGAAGACAGTTTTACATAATTAATGGAATGGGTGATTTTAAATGATCCCTGTAAATGCTTATTAAAAGAACTCTCAATGATAATTTAGAAAAATATAAAAAAATAAAAAAGCTATCAAATCCAGAAGTACATAGGCAGGCACAATTAACATAATTGCTTCATCTTAAAAAGAAGGCAACCCACTGCACTATATATCTCAGAATGACTTATTGTAGGTTTCCCTCTATGTAATTAATATACGTGGTCCAGGAGACCATTGAGAAGTGTAGCCCAAGTGATGCACAAGAACCTGAAATACTCCACAAAAATAGTAATGCAATGTTTTTTACAGGGTGACAGCCTCCCTGTACTCTCTCTCACCCCCTCACATAAATATATTAACTTCACAGTCACAACCATGGGGAAAGATGATACACCCTGTAAAAGTGGACACAGTAGCTGTATGAACTATGATCTTGGTCCTAGAACTGTAATATGAAATGTGACTGGCAAATGAACATCATAGAAAAAGAATAGGGAGATACTGCTCAAGGAGCTGGATGCTGACCATTTGTTAGAAAACCGCATCTGTGTGATAGGGGGAAAATATATATATATATATATATATATATATATATATATATATATATATATATATATATACATATTACACGCCATTTGTATTCAGACATTATCTGTCATATAGTGCAACAGATATTTTCCAATTGTGATGAAACTCCTTTAATTTTATTGAAGTCTTCCCACTACTTTTCACTATAATGTGAGAAACAAATCATAGATCTACAGGCCCTTAGTGGACAAAATGATGAGTGAAAATGTTTGAACCCTATTAATAAGAGATGAAGTGCTATCAATTTGTCATTATGGCCTTTATTATTGACTGTTCCCTAAAATTTTACGCATACTAGACGATAAATGTATATCCTATTCAATAACTCCTATGAATTCCACATTTATTTTTTTCAACAAAATCTGTTGATTTAGTTTCCCTAAATCATAACTTCATTATAAAAAAAAGTCAAATGATTTCTGCCACTGGCATTTATATTGACTTGTTCTGGTCCATGTATGCATTTCTTGATGTGTTTCTATCTGTGGGTGTAGCTAGGAACTGTTTAAATTGCATAGATAGTAGAAATACTATGTCTTCTTCATTTAGTAGTTGCACTCTCACGTTTGCACACAGATTTTTATCTCCACATTCCGGTTTTCAGGGATTATGTTTATACAGCTGCCTGTAATCTGGCTTGAATATAGTATGAATGCTGCAAGCAAGTTCAGTAGCTAGATCTAATATTTTAAGCAATACTTTGGCTAAATGCCTGGTATGTATCATTGTTAACTGATAATTCTAAAGGGATTCCAGTGGTATCAAATATGCACATTACATTAATTTGGTTATTTACTAGCAAGATTAATCAAAGGCAGTGAGTCAAGATGAGCTTTCCACTTAGAAAATAGTATGCCGATTTATAATAATATTAATGTACCTGTAGTTATACAGTAGCAAGATGAGATAATAGTTGACCAAACATAAAGTGTAAAACAGATTAGCAATAATCTTCCATTGCCTGCAGGTGGTTCTAATAAGTGAAAAGCTAACTTGCATCATCAAAGCACTTACATTTGTACTGGTAATTCAACAGCCCTTTTAACTAATCATTCTCACCAGGCATTTAATCAAAGTATCGCTTGAATAAAAAAGGATCTCTTCAAATATTTTTAGATGAAACAATTGTCACATTGTTGAAAATAATATACTCTTAAACCTAAAGATGTTTAAAACATTTTAAATATTTAATTACTGTTTGATAACTGGGATAGTGGACTGATCCTCAAGAACTTGCTTCATTCACTGCCTGGGAAGATACAGAATTATTTAACATTAACAAATTCATCATAGGAAAGAAAAGCAAATGCTTCAGTAAGAAATCAACATTATAATAATAGCAGCAATTATAGCCATTGGTTAACCAGGTAGGATATGCACCATCCCATACATTTTTATTTATTCACACTTTGATAAACTACACATGATATCATAGCAACTAACCATATTAAAGGCCTTCAACATGTCAATAAATGGTCTACAACCTACTGTGCTACATCATAGGCCTTATATACCAGATCTGACATCATCAGTTATACAGATAATGTACACTGATGATAGTTATAACCATGATGACATAATCGTAATACTGCTTGGTCCAAGGGAAGTATGTTACATGACTGTATATCATTTTCTCAGAGATTTTAGAAATGGGGGGATAGGCACCATCCTATGATTTTAATCTTTATCCTTAATTATTTTTAAATATGGGAACACGTTCTATTCCAGCTGTCAGGGAGTATCAGTGGTTGAAAAGATACATTAAACAAGTGCAGGATGAGCCAAATTAAATAATCAATAACACATTTCAAGAACTTTAAAATCAGTGCCATATAAGGTCACATTTGGCCTAGTTTCACTGAACTTAACTGCAAAATGCATTTCTTCAACAAAAAATGAGATATAAACAGATTGGAAGATAGTTATTAGAAGTCCAGGATTCATTAAGTGGATAAAAACTGTAAACTGTCTGCCCCCAAAAAAATGATTATAATAATCATCATGTTTGGCATGCAAACTCTGCATATTTAGTAAAACTCAGTCCAACATCCAGTCATTTTTCTTTTGTCCTCCAAGTGGTACATACCAGTAAAGACATGCATGTGCTCTCTGCAAGTGTGCACAGCTTACAAAAGAGAGTGCTGTGTTCTCCAAGGCAGTCCAGTGGCGAGGCAATAAAATATCAGACAGAAACTGACCATGAGAACTAGGTGAATTTAAGAATCTTCACTTTCCATAAACTGAATTTAAAAAAAGACTCTCACAATTTAATTTAGTTCATTAAACATGGCCCTTTCACAAAAAAAAAGGAAGGAAAGAAAGAAATGTTATGAGAAGAGAATTATAGGTGAAGAATCTTTCAGGCTTTTACAGCTTATGAATGGGTGCACTCTATCCTCAAAATGAAACTGTAGATGAGGCAGTTAATGTCCATAAAAAGCAAAAATATAAATGGACGTGAAAAGTTTTACTTGCAGTAAACTGAACTTAGATAAGGCTCTTACCCTTTCTTTTTTCCATTGTTGTCGACTCTTTCACCAAAACTGCCTGCAGGCAGACAGATAGAAAATAATGGGATTGATATTACTTGTTTAGAGATAATAGACCAGAGTCTTTAACACCTACACTAAGTGTATATGGTCTGTATTCAAGAACATCCCTACAACGCTTTTTGTGTTTTCTAGTCACTTAGAAAGATTACACTAAGTGTACATGTAGTCTACACTCTCTGATAACCTTTATGAATCCCCATTGATATTTAATGCTATATGAAAATCAGTAAGAAAACTAAAATTAGGAGAGGAAAGGTGTGAGTTATGCCTGTATCTGTTCACTCAGAATGCTGTACACAGTACAGGTGCTAATGAATCTGAAAGGATTCTTTATTTGAACTAGAAAACTTTTAAGCAGTTTGCATTTTAGTGGTTATAGTGGATAGAATGTAGTTTTATATCAATAAAAAAGTGTTCTTTCTAGGTCACACTGTATTTCCATAATTATATTAATTTGTTTTACCATTAGAGCTACATCATGTTTGTGCTGTCTCAAAACTGAAATAACATCATATACAAACTAGCATTTAATTACACAAAATAAGAAGCAAATAACATTTGTACAGAAGCACATCAAGAAATGCATGTGTCCACCAGAACAAGCTGATATAAATGTCAGTGAAAGAAATAATTTTACTTTTTTATGAAGAAGTTATGATTTAGGGAATTTAAATCAACTAGTGTTTTTTTTTTTAATTTTTTACCTTAGTGCCTACAAACATCAAGCCTTCTTCATTAGTATTGAACCTGTTCTCACCCCCATTCTGGGTATCTCCAGCACAGAGACAAAAGCTGACCAGAGGTGCCATCATCAAGGCAACCACGGAGGTTGTTTGTGCCCTCACTGGCATTTTGCCCATGAGGAAATTTCTAATGAGCCCTTAACCTCATCTCCAGGGGCTTATGTGAGCATTTACATCACAGCTGAGTATCATATACCCTCCCCATATGTGTATTTTCACCCACATGATAATGAAGGCTACTGTCACTAGCTTAGGATTACCATACCCATGTTGCTGGTCCTGGATATTTTAATGCTACATAAGTTGTCACTTGCATTGAGTTAGTTAGCTAATAGCAAATTACTTCTCCCTCTTCTCAGGAAGGGTAAGTCAGTATTAGCCACTCACTCCCACTGTCCTCTTCCTAGTTATTTGAGCACCAAAGACATGAATAGATCTCAGGCCATCTAGGTCATAGTTAGAGCTTTATCCCTGAACATACCTAGGCCAATTGTAGGTTTCAATTATGAGTGACACTTCAGCTGGATTATTTTCTTTACACTTCATATAAAGTATCTGTTGTTATAAAAATAATATTCTCTGTCCTTAACAAAAATATCTATTCCTCTTAAGCTTACAATGACAATAGACAATTATTGTGTTTTTGTAGCAGAAACTTCATATTGAAAGGAAAAAAAATCAACTGTGGTCCTGCAGTATATGCACTTAAAATATAATACTACATTTCTAACCAACTGCAGTTTAAATTACATCTGTCCAAGAAAGAAACATTCATAAGAAATAAGGTTTCCCTGTTGTTCTAAGTAAATTCAAACACTCATCAGAGCCTTATAACAGAATATGCTTATGAACTGAGAACAGAAAAAGGTCAGACATGATGTTTGAGAAATGAGGACAAAAAGATGGTCTCTTGTAAGTACACTGCACATAGTTAGTGAAAACAGCTTATAGGTATACATTCTTTTTTCCAGTACTTACAGGTATACATCTTTATATATTTTATACTAAAATGACGTTTTATGAGATACAATTTTCCAGCATAATTGAAAAATAAGTGTACTTAATTAGCCATTTGTTACACTCCATAAATGCACTGTTTTAAAATAATTATTTCACTTGTACAACATCAAGTACTGACCAAACTTTTCAGAAAGATTTAAATTAACAGCCAAGCACTCCTTCAAGGAACCTCTTTAGCCATGGCTTGTTTAGTGTTTTTGTCTTTTATTGTCAGGACTGTTCAGAATGATTCTGAAGCAGTCTTGACAATAAAATACAAAAGGACTAAATTAGTCATAGCTCGAGTGGTTCCTCCAAGGAGTGCTTGGTTGTTAATTTTGATTTCAACACACATTACAAGCCCAGTATTTGTTTTTTTTTTAAGTTTGATTTTTTTAGAATAATTTACCAAGCTGAATTTGTTTTTACTGCCTTCAGGCCAACCCTTTTAAATCATTAAATCAATTATTATGTGCTTTTGTTATGTTGTAACTATACCCATGTGGACTGGAGGATGGTAAGAGAGGTCAAAGAAACACTGTAAACAAGGCTAGTCACATGCATGTTGCATTTCAGATGCTTATCAAAGCAGTGTCTATGGCTGTTTTTGTAACTTTCATCAACTCTTGGAGTACAGCTGGAAACAGCATGGTTTGGACAGGAAAACCCCCTGAAAAACAGAACTCTTCCTGAACTAGGGAATGCAGCTGTGATACAATGTACTCAGTTTACATGAATAAAATATTTTGATTAGCAAGAACTGCTTCTTTCTTGTTGAGTAGTTGGATCATTTTAGTAATAGAAATAATTATAGAACTAGTGTAGTGTAGATTTAAACAAAATATAAGCTTATTTGCTAGATCCAATTATTTTCAAACCTGTGCTCATTTTATGGATGCTTATCATACCTCTCAACCTCTTAGAGCAAGAAATCTGGACAAAGCCATACATAATGGGGGAACAAAGGCCCCAAAATAGGGACAGATTTTTAATATTGCTCTTACAAACTTAGGAAGTATAGAATTCTAGGTTTTACATTAGCATGCATTTTCTGAAGAGCATGAAGTTTGAAACTCAAAAGATAGTCATGTTTTGCCTGACTTCAATCCACAATTATATACCAATGATTTGTCATAAAACCAACATTTTATGAGGAAAAGATAAAAAATGTGAGACACAAACCTTGGCATTCTGCAAAAATCTGGACAGTTGAGAGGTATGTTTGAAATTCCAAGGAATGGAATTACCATATTATGATATTCAGATCAATGAGGCTGTGTGCTCAAACAAAAGAAGATACGTAGTCCATTTAATTGAATGGACACAAGATCGACATCTGTAACACTGATGTTAAAACCTCGCAAAACAGATCATTGTCAGGTACTCCTCATGCTCTGAGGATTAACCCCCGAACAGGCAAACAAAAATGAGGTGTTTTTGTCCTCAGACCACCTGCTAATTATATATACTAACTCTGAGATCATACAGTTCCTAGGAAAAGAGAATATTCACCTACTCACGGATTGTAGATCTTGTGTATGCATTAACCACCTGTTTCAGTTCACCTAATGGTGTCGACTAGACAGACATCAGTCTTGTGACTGAAAGAAAAGTAAGCAGCCCTTGTACTCTAAAGTACAGTGATCTCAGAGTTAAGAAATATAAGTCACAGGTGTATGCAGGGCACAATACCTCATGTTATGGACTGCAGGCAGGTAATTGCCTCACTAAAATACTTTAACAATAGTACAGTAGGTTTAGACACTCACTTTGTTTCTTTTAGAAGGGCAGTATATTTTCTGAAGTTGCAGGATTTGCAATTATGTTCTTAAACTCCAGACACGGAGCCTTATTTTCTGAATGCAGTACAATGTCTAGAGCTGTGGCCAGAATGTTCTGTTCTACATTCATATTTCATACTGTTTCTCTCTACCATCCAACTGCATTTATAAATAGACATTTTGTCTCAGATGTTAGCCTCTGCACATTAAAAGGAAAAGTGTACCATAGAACTCAAAAAACATATTTTGTCATTGTATCTTTGTTATTGAGCTATTTTAATGCCTCAAAATCACTCCAAGTGCTTCTTTTACAATTTTAATGTGTTTCTCTCAAAATGGTGGATGATGGAGACTGCATTGGTAATGTGATCTTGTTTTCTTGCTTTCATGTCTTCTTCCCAGAATTCATTTCAAGTCCTCTTTAAATGACTCATGTTAGACATAAGGAAGTGGTGCTGTTTTCTCATGCCATTAAGATTGAATGACAGGACTGTGAAGCACTGTCATCTAAACACACCTTCTGTAACAGCTGCTTCTATGTTTACCTGACTGCGCCTCATTTATGGGTCTGTCAGAACTTGTTCTATGCTATAAATAGCTGTTAGCTTCTTGCAGCAAAAGAAAGTAGATAAATAACAGATTTTTGTAAGAGGAGTCTTTTGCAGTCCTAAAAGATTTGACAAACCCTCCCCCACACTCTCATGCTGAGGTGTGAAAGCTCTTGTTGCAGTAAATGATCCATGCTGTACATTTATAAGTGACAAGTAGTAGAACTCCTAACTTTGTCTGCTACTTCCCAGTGCCTTCAGTGGGAGGATTTTTCTCTCTCATGAATGATGCAGCCTTAAAATGTGCTTTACTAGTCCCTCAGTCATTTCTGTCATGTATATCTTCCTTATTTTCTATTTCATATTTATTTATACTTTGGTAACCAGGAAAGTGAGCTGGTCCCAAGACCCTTTTTACAACTTAGGCTGCATTGGCAAAGATAATAACAATTATTAAATGCACTTAGCAATACAAAGTAAAAAATACTGACGTAAAGACATTGACCGAGATTGCATGTGCAACACATAGCCAATGTGTGACAGTGACCAAGTAAATCATTGAGCAACATTTACTAGAATGTATACATTAATAATGCTTAACTATAATATGTTGTTTATTATAAATCATTGTATGAACACATATTGTGCGCACATGCAGGCGCACGCATACACACACACACACACACACACACACACACACACACATATATATATATATATATATATATATATATAGTATGTATATGTATGTATATGTGTTTCTGTATATGTGTGTGTATAAAGTACATATGTACAAAAGAACATGTGTGTGTGTGTGTGTGT
Organism: Protopterus annectens; assembly: GCF_019279795.1. NCBI lineage: Eukaryota > Metazoa > Chordata > Ceratodontiformes > Protopteridae > Protopterus > Protopterus annectens. The sequence goes on along the minus strand of NC_056739.1, from coordinate 706,196,597 downwards.
GTGTGTGTGTGTGTGTGTGTGTGTGTGTGTGTGTGTGTGTGTGTGTGTGTGTGTATTTAAACACAGTTATGGACTTCTGATTTCCTTCTCTTAGTGTTTTTAATATACGGGCACTTTTATTTTATTTATTTGTTTATTTGCAGTTGGTTTACCAGGATAGTCCATTGGGCCAAATGAACCCATTTTCAATGGAGTCCTGGGGGAGAAAAGCTCCAAATAAGGTTACAGTAGGATTTACATCCATATTACAATAATTACAAGAATTTTACAAATATAGTATACAATATGTGGTAAACAGAGTACTGTTCACATTACAGTTAGAGCAAACACTTTTAGGAAGAATAACTGGTGGTAAACATTTTAGATGATACAGGCTAGAGAAGGTAAGCATTTCAGTTTAGAAAGTAAGAAACAATTGCAACAGAGCAGACAATGTAGTGTACAAAAATTTTTTTTTTTTTTTTTTTTTTTTTTTTTTAGTAGGAAAGTGTCACTTTCACATAGTAAATTTATGTTAAAGTAAATTCAGCTGTATATTATGGTTGCATTCTAACAATGTAAGGACTGACTCAAAGTCACTGGGAATCTCTTACAATAGATCTGCATGTACGAGATGTCACAAAAAAAACCCATAAAAGACCTTTTTATGAACAGTATCAGTGCACCTAGTTTATAGAGTTGCAACCTGACTCTCTTTCTGCAGTTCTGGCCTGCGGGGAGCTTGAAAATGGTAAATGCATTGATACTTTGGAAGAAAAAATATTTTCTGACTTTTCTCTAAATATCACAGAAATCTTTGATACTATATTAAAGTTACCTTAACATATAGACTATTATAAATATTATTTAAAGCTTAGCATTTCAATACTGTGTTGCAGCTTATGTAAATTTGTCAGAAGAGTTGACAATTGCCTTTAAACCACTGACTGATCTAATTGCTTTGTTTTGCTATGAAAAGGGAGTGTTAGGTTCTCTTTCCCTATGCAATACAAATACTGGAAAACAGTTCCACGGCTTTCTGTATTTTTTATATCAGCTGCTGTGTTCCTGACATTAGCAGGATTCATTTCCCATCTAAAATTGATAGCAGTACCTGACAGGGTAACTATAGGTTTAACTGTGCCTATGATATGTCATGCAAGTGAAGACAAATATCTCTGCAAAGTATGTGAGAACTTGAGTTAAAAAAAGTAGGTGGGCTTTCCCTTCCTTTGACTCCAATGCAAGGAAAAAAGTTTTAAAAAAGTACAAGCAGGTTTCTGGTACCTACACAATGCTGGAACCAATTGTAGGGAGAAAAGAAACCTAACGATTGAGTTAAACTGTTGGAGATGGTGGAGTTTGTCCTTTAAAGATCTTGTGCATTCACCTTTGCTAAATGCATGTTTTGTATTAGTGCCATCTGCAGCCTTATTTTTTCATAATGTTTCACTCAAAAATAAAACTTTTAAAAGTATAGTGACTGTGCAACATTATCCAGTGCCATTTAGTACTAAATTTAGTCTGATGTGCAGATGTTGGCTAAACACTGATGTCATTTGAGATTCACTTATTGCTTTCACTGAGTATATATATATATATATATATATATATATATATATATATATATATATATATATATATATATATGTGTGTGTGTGTGTGTGTGTGTGTGTGTGTGTGTGTGTGTGTGTGTGTGTGTGTGCATGTGTGTCTGTGTGTGTGTGTGTGTGTGTGTGTGTGTGTGTGTGTGTGTGTGTGTGTGTGTGTGTGTGTGTGTGTGTTTAAAGAAGAAAATGGAAAATGTTGATTTATTTTATTTTTATTTTTATTTTGTTTCATTCATTGTAATATGTGGTGGAGTGAGAAGTATTTAAATGCTGCTGAAGAAAGAGTATTTTTTAAACTTTTGATAAATGAAAGACCTGAATTGCAATTGTTTATTGATCTATAGATAATGCATGATTGACATATATGTGAGGGTATCTATGTCACATTTTTTAAACTGTAAGATTTATAAAGGTTGCTTGTTTTAATGAATTTATAATACATTGGTACTGAAACAAATGGTAAGGACAAACATGTTACTTCTATACTGCTGTTATTTTCAAATGACATTAAGTGGAGTTAGTCATTTCTCTTTCTTCCTACCCATTTCTTGTGGTAATTTTCTACTGCTTTCTTTGGTAAGATATCGACAACTTAGAAGGAGGCATATAGTTCTCCATTTCTTTTCTCAAGTATTGCTGGGAAAGCTAAAAATGATGGGGTCGCAAAGGCTTACAATCCTAAACAATTGTTAAATTTTTTATTTTTTTATTTTTTATTTATTTATTTATTTAACATTTGTTGACTGGGAAAGTCTGACTAGGTTCCACAGAGCCTGTTTTCAGCGGAGGCCTGGGGAGAAATGCTCCAGATAATATTAATTAAATTTTAATTTACTTAAAAAAAATGTCAACAGAAATGCAGGTGTTGATCAGCATGCAATTTCTTAGAAATGAAATGTTTGAAATGTTGTGGTGTCTAGGACTATATAATGACTGTAATCCTTAACAGGAAATCAGGCAGTGTACAAATGGACAGGACAAACATATGACAGAAAATGAGGCGCACTTTGTGAAATCCAGGAAAGTTGAGAGCTATAGTGATGCATCTAATAAAAGGTGAAATATACATGTGTCAGTGATATGCGCGCACACACACCCATACACACACACACACACACACACACACACACACACACACACACACACACACACACACACACACACACACACACACACACACCTACAGAAACACAAAGTCAATTTGTTTTAAAAGGTAGTGGCACATTACAAATTTAACTTTGTTGCAGGCTTCAGTTGTGCACACTTTATATGCTTTAATATTGTGCTGTTTGTGTATGCATGTGTCACCATTTATTAGTTCACTATAGTTGGCAGTTTCACAAAAAAAAAAAAAAAAAAAAAAAAAAAAAAAAGCATGGCACGAGACAGAGAATCACAGAATCTCAGCAGGGGAGGAATCCCTTAGGCTTCCACACCTTATGAATGAGTGTACTCTATCCCAAAACTGGATGTGTATGCTTCTGTATGTTTGTCTGGGTGGGTTTGCATGCGTTTATGTATCTCTGGATGTGGTTTGCTTTGTAAATGTGCATGTGGTGTGCATCATATGCAAATGTGTTTCTTGTGTTTGTGCATGTGTGTGTATGTGTTTGCATGTGGGTCTGTTAGTGTGGTGTATGTCCATATTTGTGTCACTCTGTATATCTTTCTATATTTTATTCATATATATATATATATATATATATATATATATATATATATATATATATATCACTAGAAAGTCAAACCCGATGGAAATAATGCAGTCCAATAAAATATGTATTCCAAGGTCAAACCAGATTATTGATAGGCTTTGGAGAACACAAGCCTTTTTTAACCGTGGACTCGGTAACTCATTCTAATTACCGCGCTTCTCTTTCTATCTTACATTCCTCTATGTCCCATATATATGGAAGGTGTGTTTTTTTTTTGTCCTTTTGTGCTCAAAGGTGTTGTATGAATGTATGTGTGTGTGTGTGTGTGTGTGTGTGTGTGTGTGTGTGTGTGTGTGTGTGTGTGTGTGTATGAGTAGACCTTTGTAAAAATGGCTATCCTGACATGGTGCAGAGAATTATAACAATTTGTATACATTACTACTAAACACAATTAAGCATATATGAAGTAGTGATGCTATATTGTTTTGATGTCATGAAGTTTTTAATTGCATTTTGAAGTAATGACTTTGAACTTACTGGAAAGTTTGACATGAAGAAATGGTTGAAAGGGTGTGCATTGCAGGTAAAAAAGGATGGCTCATGGATATTGTGAGATCCGATGTCAAAGGGTCTTCATTTCTTTCCCTGTAATGATCACCCTAACATTATTCCCATTAGATAATGGGCTATCTGTTCAATAGTTTTGTAGTAGTTTTATTATTATTATTATTATTATTATTATTATTATTATTATTACACACATCTTTTATATTTTATTTATGTAAGTATCTCCTTCACTTAATGTTTTAAAGATGTTTATTTTTAACATGTCACTGTTGTCAGTGGAAATATTTCAAATACAAAATATAAATTATGAAAGTATTTTACAATATGTACTCTCTCCCTCTTACCCACACACACGCACACACACACACACACACACACACACACACACACACACACACGCACCCACATGCACATAATTGCAGTACTGTTTCTTTATTTATTCATTCCCATACTTGCTACCCAAGGCTTGTTAAGTCATGGTTAACCAGGGAAAAGTAAAAACGTAAGCCGTACAGTGTTGTCACAGTTGCTTTTGTTGTGTGACTGCCTTTTCAATTATTCACTTATGTCACTTCACAACTAATGTTGCCACCTATCTGTTTTTTTCTTTCCAGACTATCCGGAAGTCAAACCAGTTGTCCAGTAGTCCAGAAAACACTGTACACACACCGGTATTCTGTTTAAAAAAGGAAGTAGACTATCGGAGTTTGTTAAATCAGTGGATTTACTATGCCTTTTTTTACAGAAAAGCATAATAAATTGGAATAGAAAAGCATCACAAATGGAAAAAAAGATGTTCCTCCTCACCTAATGTGACAATGACATTGTGAAATGGATAGAAAGTGGGCGGACAGATGAGAGGGGGTGGGTGGGGTTATGGGGTACAGGGGGTGTGGTCTTGATCCAGTTTTGGCCACAACGAAAGGTGGTAATCCTAATTACAACATATTTTATTATTTACTTATATTTGTATTTACTTTATGCTTATTAAGCAGGTGTGTTTAGCAGAAGAAACTAATGGACAACTTTAGGAATAGAGGCTATCCTGAAAGAGACATGAAGGTGGACTTACAACAGGCAGTGGCCATAAGAGATGATAAAGGACTACCATATTATTCTGAACAAAAAGAGGATGTTGTCTGCTTATGCCGACATTGTTTGGTTGAGATGTCTTTTAAATTTTAAAAGAACTTCTAATGAAATGGGATTTGAAGAAGGCTACAGCCGAAAGCGCTTATCCAAATATTTTATTTAACATTCTTGCTATTTTAAGCTGCTTGTTTTATTAAATTTCGTTCTTGTTTTCTGTGGATTTTATTATATACTTCTTTGAAGAAGCATTTTTCTGTGGTGGTATGTCTGGGATTTTTTCTACTACTTTTCTATAGACTTGTATTATACTGTTCAGCAAAACTGCCAAGAAGGCAAATTATAAACACTGAATGGAACCAAGACATGTCAGGTATGTAATTAACATTACTAGCAAGGCATTCTAAGAAAAAGGGGCCTAGTCTTCAGAGCACTGTCATTCTTCAATTTCTTGTACCTTTAAATCCAGAATATACACAACTGAAAAATTAAAAAGAAAGCATATTTTTTAATATCAAACAGACAATTACTATACAGGTTTTAGTTGTGCTCCTCAACAACATCCTGATTTTCATACTTCCACTCTGTGTCACACTCTTTACAGTCATATTCATCAGACATTGAATGTGAGCCATCTTAAGACACATCGCATTACCTTACTACAATTTCCAAGTGGTTGTCAACATTATTCGTAAGCAGCATGGTGACTAATTCTTGAATTTTTATCGCTTTGTGGCTCATGGTAGAGTAAGTTGCTGCTGTGAAAATTCAATTTTTTTAATGGGGACTTACCTGCAGAAAAAATACCATGCTTGATAAAATTTGATCACCTAAAGGATAGTGTCAACAGTTTATCTCAGTTTCATAAGCTGTATAAGAGTTGTCATGATACACATGAACAGTAAGTGCATCAATTGCAAAAGTGATATGTTTTTTTCTTTTCTAACAGCAGAGCTGCATCAAGACATTGAGTATATTGATATGAAAGATTTGATCTGCAAATTGTATAGTCATTTTAAGCCTTACAGCTATAAGCCCCTTGCAAGACAGTCTTTTACTCAGTGGAAGGAGCTGCTTGTAATGATACCTAATCTGATATCAATCAGCCTTTACTGGATGTCAGACTATGTATATGTATACTTGACATTTATTAATGATATTATATGCATTTGATGTGAACATTTATGTGAAGCAGAACATGAATGTTATGCTGTTATTCAGAATAAATGTTTTAAGTGGACTGCAATGCAGTGCACATGTGCCACTGGGCTTTGAATTGTCTGCATTGACATTGTTTTATACATATGAATGATAACTGCAGTACAGCAAGATTTTTTATAATGTAAATGAAGATTTATGTGTCAGATGTAAAAATGGCTTGGTTTAAAAAGTGATGTGATATGTATTGCCCAACTTGGTGTATGACTTCAAGTGTGACATTTACAAATGTATACTATTAGCTTGATCTTTACAACTGTAACAAACAACAACTGTCTGTTTAAAGATTTATGTTATACAAAGCCCTGTATAACCATGTGCAATGTGGTAGTGATGTTTTTTTTTCCCGCAGTGTCATGTTATTTGTTTGGCAACTATGGTTGATAAAATAAATCACCGAGGGGTTTCTCACTTATTCATATATTTGCCTCCACAGGTGTAGATGTTGGAACTGTGCAATGATGCCCACTGTGAGGGGAAAGTCAGTGCTGTTGGTTCTATACAGTGGTGATTGAAAAGTTTTCTCACTGTGTGTCCACAATCTGTGTGACTGAACTGCCAGAATATGAGGCTTTTTGTTGCATGGAAGCCATTCTGTATGCATCCCTAAATTAATTTATGCAGTAGGATGGCCCTGTCAATGATGGAGAGCCTAGGAATCTGTATGCATTTCTTTAAAGTAATTGTGAAATGTGGTGTAGCATAAAAGATTGCAGTGGCTGTTGCTAATTAATTGTATCAGCTTGCTTTTCTTGAGACGTACTCCTTTAAGTTGGTTATGGGAAATCTTTGCAAATGTGCCACTGTGTTCTTCCTAAATTGTTATTATCACTTCAGCAACAACTGTGACATTCACATACAAGATTTTCTTAATCAGTTCATACAGCTAGGGCAACATTACTGCTTGTTCTGACTCTGAAGTGTTATGTGAAGTCAAACATGTATTTGGATCACTGGGTTTATGGAGTACAGTCAGTCTACCTATTTTTATTTGCAGAAATATATACCACTTCCTTATATGGCTTCATTGCTGGCAAACATTAAGCTTATGATGTAGCCTGAGTCTCTTTGAGTTAAAACCAATGGCAATACTGATTTAGAGACTGTTTAATTTCTCTTTTGTTCATTTCTGTCTAGATTGCTGTCCTACATGGCATATAGAAAGTTTGTGTATTGGGCATGGAAGATTGTGGGAGTCACCAAATACATCGGACATCCTCATTTGAATTGTATGTTGGCTTTCGTGATGCAGGAGCTATTTTTGTCTTATTCATAGTTATTCATTTTTACATAAGTTCAAACACGCATCCATAGTGATTTTACCTGTCAACACAATTTCATCATATCCTTCAAAATGCTGTAACCTGCAGTGATCTCATGTCAATTACAAGTAAAATATTAGTGTAATAGTTAGGTTATGTAATGTTTCATCTTTGGATGCCACTGTTCAGCGAAACAATAAAGCCATGGAGAGAAATGTGGGCAGACTTCTGTTTAATAGTAAAAGCCACAAAACAACAAAACACATAAACATATTCAACACTTCGTTTTCATTTCTAGCACTTCCTCAGATGGGGGCTGTCACAAAGCAATCCACTAAAAATAGTAAAAACATGACATCACTAATCAATTAACCAATGGTATTGTTTAAAAGACGTTAAAATGTCAAGTCTGCTTTATATGACTCATGCTACACATAAGGAAGTAGTGGTGGATAACACATTAGCCACTCTCCTAGATCGCCTCATTATTTTGCAGCACAGCCAAGATCGTGCCCTCTGTGTTTTTTTCCACTAGCAAAAAGTCATTCTGGTATGGCTGTCTCTGAATTGGAAAGAGTTACTGGAAGGGCTGGCTATTCATAGTAAGGCTTACTGCTCACAGTAGCCCTTTTTGAAGCCCAGGGTTTGATTCCTTTATGAGGTATTACACTTTCTGCTTGTACTCAGAATGTATTATTTTACATGTATTGAAATGCTCTTATGGTGATTCTTGTTCTGAATGTTATTTTACTGCTTCGCTCAATATTTTGGTAATAACACACTCCATTCACAATAATGACATTAGCTTTAATCCGCAGATTTTTAATAACACTGCATGGTTATGTATATACTGAATACATACACTTATTTTAACACAGACAGAGAGAGAGAGAGACACACACACACACACACACACACACAAACATATGCACACACAACAGAAGACATGCATGTGTACTCATATGCATGCAACACACCTCTACCAAAAATACCTGGTGTGTTTATTCCTCTTTCATGCTATTTTTTTTTTTTTTTTGTAGATATAAGAATGTCACAGCGATTATGGAAAGAAAATAACTTGTTTGAAGATGTCCAGTAAATTTCTATGGTAATTCACATTGTATGCTATAACTATTTTGGTATCTTACAGTTTTTTAAAGTTTTAAATCAAATAAAATGGTGAAACTTTATTGTAAAAACTTGGTGGTTATTGTCATACATTCCAATGCAGTTATGTATAGTACAGTACTTACAACTGCATTTATGGTTCGAACATTGTCTTAATTTGTTAATGTATCAGACTCTGTTGTTTAATGATGAAATGTCCTAAGGTTGGCTAACAGATAAGACTAGCTGTATTTTGAGGCTAGTGTTACTGCTGTTTTTACCTTTCAAAACTTGAAGTGCTGACCGTTATGTCCTCATCTCCTTAGGATGGAAATTTTCATTTTTTTTTTACGTCTGTCACATTCTCTGTAAAAGGGAAAAAAAAGCATTGATTACTGAATGCAATTTGAGATCAATACATTTGTGCATCATAAGTACTTACTAGACTATTGACCTGTGAGGATCTAAAGAAGCATTCCCATGTATACCCCTCAACCTCTTGGCACTAAAAATCTGGGCAAAGCCCCCAAAATTGGGACAAATCAACCTCTTAGCACTAAAAATCTGGGCAAAGCCCCAACAATTGGGATACATTTTAAATATAGCTCTTATAACCTTATAAAGTCACTAGAATAAAATGTCTTATGTTACCATGGATTTTCTGAAGGATATGAAGCCTGAAACTCAAATGCCTGTCAATATTTAGTGAATTCAGTCCTCACTGATTTGCCACAATTATCAAGAAAGCCACATATCCTATGTGGAACAGACCAAAACCATAAGGCAAAAATATGGACATTGTGCAACAATCTGGACAGTTGAGAGGTATGATCCCATGGTAGTTTCTTGGCACTTGTGTTTTATGTATCAGTAACCCAGAGGCAGGCTGAACAAGGATATGTTGGGACTTTTACTCACTACCTCTATCCATGATGGACATGCATGGGTGCTAACCAGGGGTGAATTTGTGGCTTTCCATCCATTCATCCAAATTGTGTTTGAATACAGTAAGAAAAGTAGTTTGCTTTATGTGCAGTACAAGATGGTTCCATAGAAGTACTTTTCTCTGCCATACATATCTAGGTCTCCAAAATACCCTATTTATGTTGTGGGTGTTCCTGCCACCACTGGACTTAGATTGTATTGCTTGCAGTGAAATACTGCAGCAGTACAATGCCAGTATCATAACTCTCTGCCTGTCTTAAATCATCAACATTTCTCTCTGTTGCATCATTTCTTCCCATGAATTACTTTTAATGTCTGTAATTACTGTACTCTTTCACCTGAATGTATGATTTGTAACACCTGCAAAGGTAATTTGTAAAATCCACTACAAACTGTACCAACTGAATATTAAGTACATTGCATATCACCATATCCATAATGGCATGTGATCCAGATTTGGGACAATGACCTGGTGAAGAACATCAAGAATCTCCACTAAGATTCACAAATTGATGAAGTAACATATTGAACAGGTTCTGCTGATGTTTGTTCCACACATGCCTTACAGATGGTATGAGATAATGCTGCTAAATTAGGTGAAATGTGCATGTGATGATGTGGCCATGGTTTTTGCTTGGAACATTTGCAGTGTTCTGACAACATTAACTCCAATTAAGTCCAGTCTGCAACCAGATTTCAATCTGCCATGGTTCCTAGTACAGTGTGTGCTGAATGTTCTTCTATATCTTTTTATATAGACTTCTCAATTCAAAAGCAACAAACCTGGTGAATGCTAAAGGTAGTCCAAGAGCAAAGAAATCTTAGTAGAAAAAATCCTGGATGTACCACCACAGACAAATGGTTCTTCAAAGAAGTATACAATAAAATCCACAGAAAACAAGAACAAAGTTGAATAAAACAAACAACTTAAAATAGCAAGAAAAGTCACTTCTGGTCACTTGTAAATGAAATAGTTGGATAAGCACTTTTGGCCATAGCCTTCTTCAGATCCGATTTCATTAGAAATTCTTTTAAAATTTAAAAGACATCTCAACCAATCAATATCAGCATATGCAGACAACACCCTCTTTTTGTCCTATTGCATGATTCCCAATCTAAAGCCAATCAAAGATCAGCTTTGGTACAAGCCTTCTTTTCCAATGAATGAAATTACTTATACAGATGTCGTCCTTTCAGAATGGGTTTGAGGGAAACCATCCCATTTAGACCTGGAATATGATCTGCCCTTAAGTCAATAATCCAATTTACCTCTGCTGCTTCATTCTTATTCTGAATGTCACCACCCCGTCATGTTCTCTAGTATCCATTCCAGAACCATAAACATAAAGGAGTGTGATGGCAGACTTGTCTTCTTTAACATTATGGAGAACCCAACTCTACATATAGCCAGGCTATGTACTGAAGATGAGATCTTTTTACTTGAACAGAAGAAACTAATGGACAACTTTAGGAATAGAGGCTATCCTGAAAGAGACATGAAGGTGGACTTACAACAGGCAGTGGCCATAAGAGATGATAAAGGACTACCATATTATTCTGAACAAAAAGAGGATGTTGTCTGCTTATGCCAACATTGTTTGGTTGAGATGTCTTTTAAATTTTAAAAGAACTTCTAATGAAATGGGATTTGAAGAAGGCTACAGCCGAAAGCGCTTATCCAAATATTTTATTTAACATTCTTGCTATTTTAAGCTGCTTGTTTTATTAAACTTCGTTCTTGTTTTCTGTGGATTTTATTATATACTTCTTTGAAAAAGCATTTTTCTGTGGTGGTATGTCTGGGATTTTTTCTACTACTTTTCTATAGACTTGTACTATACTGTTCAGCAAAACTGCCAAGAAGGCAAATTATAAACATTGAATGGAACCAAGACATGTCAGGTATGTAATTAACATTACTAGCAAGGCATTCTAAGAAAAAGGGGCCTAGTCTTCAGAGCACTGTCATTCTTCAATTTCTTGTACCTTTAAATCCAGAATATACACAACTGAAAAATTAAAAAGAAAGCATATTTTTTAATATCAAACAGACAATTACTATACAGGTTTTAGTTGTGCTCCTCAACAACATCCTGATTTTCATACTTCCACTCTGTGTCACACTCTTTACAGTCATATTCATCAGACATTGAATGTGAGCCATCTTAAGACACATCGCATTACCTTACTACAATTTCCAAGTGGTTGTCAACATTATTTGCCTGTATGCTGGACTCTGCTGAAATGACAGTTTGCATATTAATGCTGACTTGGACTCCATGTTGGATATAGAAGGGATTATACTGGGTCCCTGTCCTCATTCCCCTGATTAGTGTAACTCTTACATATGTTTGTGATCCTCTACTCTTTTTGTACTGAAGGACTAATTATATAATTACTGTTCATATGTACATATCAGATAGACAGATAGATAGATAGATAGATAGATAGATAGATAGATAGATAGATAGATAGATAGATAGATAGATAGATAGATCCCACTTTTTTGACCATCATGTAACAGTGGTTGTCGATAAATCCTTTTATTTAGCTCAGCTAATTGTCAAAGGAATATCATTAAGGCCTAAAGAGGTAATCACTCCCTTATATCTTAGTACTGATCAGGCCAGTTATTTAGTACAATGCCCACTTTGGGATGTATCTCACTAAACATAGCAAACAATTAGAAAGATCCCAAAAGTTCCTATTCAAAAACATCACAGTCCCAAAGTTCCTGACTCTTTTACACCATATCAGTTCATGCTTATTTACTAAGAGAGGCTGGAAACTAAATCCCTTTATTCAGTGTCTTACAGACTTATGGAGGGATCACTGTCTTGCTTAAAGTGCAATTAGAGACCCAATTGCCCTGGATCTTCTGTTTTTTTCTGCAAGTCAAACATTTCCACCAATACAAGAACCAGGGACCTAAATCTTCAACCTACAGATAATGCACAATGGACTGACATGTTTATAATTCAGCACCTACTACATCTTTGGATTGACCTTTCTCTGCATTTTAAACAATCTGATTTACTATTTTCCTTTAAACATAATCCAGATGACTGGATTGGTAACCACAGATTTACTCCAGGATTGACTAGTATGGTCCTCCTGGAGAAAGGAGATGCTGTCTGAGTGAAGGTAGAAGGAAGGCAAGAAAAGTCATGAGACTCAGCGGCCTTGAAATATCTACAAATATATACATGCTTATTTGTAGTACAAGCCTAACGCCATTCCCAGTTTTGAATTACCGCATCAGGCCATGGGACTGCCTTATCATTAAATAAAAAATGGTTCATTCTGTACCACTTTTCAGTCACCATTGTCCAAGCTGAAACACAGAAACACAAACTCATCACACTTATAGGGATTACAAATTGATGCTCTTCAAAGTGCTCTGTGCAAGCAAACAACGGTGTTGTCACTGTACTCCCAATCTCGTAATTTCACAGCAAGGGTCTATATACGTCTCTGCAGCGCATTTTTTGAAAAATTATACCAGCTACCACAATTCTTCCTTCCATAGACACTGCAGAACTTCATATTTTGCAACCTGTATAAAAAATACACCATACATTTTTCTAATTATTCCTAGAAGAGATAATCAAACTGGAACTGCTACTTAGGCAAAATGTAAATGAAAAAGAATAACATGGTAATATTTTGCAGATACCAGTTCATGTTTATTCACATATCTTCCTTTGTCTGAGTATACATTTGTGTGATTGTACCTTATAATGCTAATTTATGATAATGTCATTAATGACATTATCCCTGCAAATAGAATGGCACAACTGTTACTCTAAACAGCCATTTAAATATGTAGAATGCATTGGACACACAGAACATGGTAAGCATTCCATGGTAAATATTTGTAAATCATCCACAGATACATGACTTTTGTGAGCATACATAAATATGTATGCAAATATATGTATAGGTGTGCATATGTATATGTATGCATAGATGTAAACGCATTTAGAAATACATCCACAAATTCCTGCACACAACAAAATTAACTGTAGATATATATCCACATCTTATGTGCATTTGAACTTCTATCCCAACACTGACATGAAATTGTAAGTTTCACTCAAAAGTATATTTGCAGCTCTCAATGTGTTGCTTATAATAAAACAGAAGTACACACACTAGGAAAAAAAACCAGGAATGCCAGTGAAAGAAAATAGAACAGTAACAGGTACTACCACTTAGCTTGGTTACTACTTGCTGTAATCCCTAACAATTGCTTCTTTTCTACAGCAAGGCACGATCAAATACAGAGTTTTTTCCACCATGCCCAAGACTAACATATAACTCCCAAGGACATGACAACCTATGTCACACTCCTTAAGTATGTTTACCTATGCCCCTGTATAAATGACATTTTTATATAATTAATTAAAGCTACTTAGTTATGTGAATAACTGCTTATGGTCACACTACTGCACATATACATATTAAGACCATGAACAAACATGCACGTGTGCAGTACATTTTATATAGCTCATTGATATGTACACAGACACTGTTTGTATTCTGCGTGACTGTGTATCACTACATGCTTACTGTTGTCTCCAAGAAGGACTACATTATTTATCCATCTTATACCACAGGAGGTCTGTTTGTAATGCACTTATTTTATTATTATTATTATTATCATGGGAGATGGTGAAAATTCTTTGGCCAAACCAAGGTAGGCTGTGTTTAGTGTGACTGCTGTCAACAGCTTGCATTACTTTTTTGAAGACATTTACCATGTTCACTAGACAAATCTTCCCTTGTACAAAACTAAATTGTTGTAGATCTGGCCTGATGAGATTTTTAATGCTAATGTTAATCAAGTCTCTTATAATAGATTATGTGACCTCACAAATGAGACTCATCAGTCTGATGGGGCTACCTTTTCCAGGATTCATATTAAGGCCACTTTTAAGGAGTGACTACACCAATGCTGATCACAATACTTCCTGGACTTAGCCTGTAGCTAGACTTAGGTTAACTATCTTATGGAGGGGTTAAGCCAGGGAAAGTTTAGTGCTATATATTAAAACTTCTTGGTATGTTATCTGTTCCTATGGAACAATGTTCCCAGGCTTGCACAGCACTTTTACTACATTTCCTTTAATTATGGGGTGGGGGTGAAATATATGCGGATCCTGGGGTATTGGCTTGTTGGCCCCAGAGTGAAATTTTATCTAAATGTATTCAATTGTTTATTAGCAATGTACACCAGGTCCAAGTAGGTTTGGCTGTTTAGTATAAGTTCTGAATGTGGTTCAGTGTTCTTTCTTTGTTTCCTAACATAATTGCAGAAGGATTTGTAAGTGTCCTTGGTTTCAGATGCCAACCTGAGTTAATGTGCTGTCTGAGATCTAATGCTCTTTATAACATTTAGTCAAATCCCTAATATTTTCCATGACTTGAGGCATAGAACATAATAAGACTTCATGAAATACAAACTGAACAAATCAACAACTCTATGCTGTTTACACCAGAAAAACTGCTGTTGAAAGAGAGTAAACAATATATACATATAAAAATAACACAGCCCAATAAATTGATAAAGTAAGAGAAGTAACTGCAGCACTACTTAAAACAAATTCCTGCTTTAATTTTCTCTCACTTACTGCTGATGAAAGTCTAATTGTGGATAAAAATGGAGTGTGTGCTTGTATGTTTTACATATACAGTATAAATAGTTACAGGAGAGAGTAGTAATCACACTGGGAATGTGACGGATGGCATTATAGCCTCATAGGTGGTTATTAGTTATCAGGTCAAGAGCCAGTTAAGCTTAGACAAGCTTACCCCAAATTTACAAAATATTGCTGCCATGTGTTAATACCCCCACAAATTTTAACTTTACAATATAGGCTTGTACATATAAAATGTTCATGTTTTACCTTACTTTCAGTCTTTAAAGTTACAAAAACAGCTGAATGCCATTTCAAATGTCTGTCATCAGATCTTTTTTTTTTTACATCATGCACAGTATGACAGTATAATCCAAACTATTGTTTAATATCGAAAGTCTCAACATCTGCAGTATGAAACTACAAAATTATATGACAATTGGTTAAAACGTTAAGGCTAGTCAAGATATAATCATCTCATGGAAGTCACTAAGTTTTTTGCTCACAGTTCTTTAAAAATCTTCAACAACTCTAGATGCTTCAAAAGTCAAGTTGCAGAAAGCATCTTTGCCAGTATGTATGAATGCACACATATCTGACAATTGGCATTTCATTTTTAGACAAATTTCTCATTATTGGAAATTTATTGTCTCAAACATTAGGTTTACATCTTTCCCGCAACCTTGTTTTCACAGCAGCTGCATACAGTGAAATGGTATCAGAGGAAGTTCCAGGCACTACTATGTCCTCCTGTTTCACACTCGACTGCCAATCAAAACCTATATGTGGAATAGGCATATTATGTTCTTCTGATGTCATTTCCTTCAAGCCTTCTTTGTGGATGTAATTTTTTTCCATAATTTGACTCCAGGATACAGCATCTTTATCACTCAGCTCAGCTTCAGAAAACATTTTGCCAAGTTTATCATGCAATAAACCACCGTCTGCAGCACAGTTTATTGCAAACTCAGGATGAATTATGGCTGTAGGTTCCAGTGCAGAAATGCTATCAAACTCCTCTTCTTGTTCCATGGTGCAGTAACCCTCTGGCTCACTGCGCATCACAAATGGAAACAAAAAGAGTAGAAGTTTCTTCTATACCCTGGTCAAATTTCTACCAGTAATATAAATACCACTCTAGATCTCCCCGGAAAAGAGGGTACTAGCTTAATGGGGCAAATATTGTCAACAATTATAAATAAATTAATACAATATGATATAATATAATATAATATAATATAATATAATATAATATAATATAATATAATATAATATAATATAATATAATATAATATAATATAAATACATAAAGTTAAGGATCTTGAAGCAACTATACATCCAAAACCCATGGTTTTCTAGATTCTCTGAAGTGTATTTTACAGCTTTTGTCCAACCTTTTGGCCCAATAATAACCTGAATGAAAAACATGATTGAATCTTATTTTTTTCCTTGAAGGAAGAAATAATTTGCATCCAAGGTTTAATGTCCAAAGCTGACAAAATACTAGTTCCCAATAAACTGAGAAGATAAATATTTGTGGATATACACAGGTCATATACAGGTATAATGTTTGTCTCTCTACCTCACCCCCACCCAAAAAAAAAAAAAAAAAAAAGACATAGCCACTGTGTGTGTACCCTGATGGAATTAGGTTAGGATGAAGGTGAAGGTTAAGTAACAATTTATCACAGTCATATATTTCAAATTGCTTTTTCCATACATATCCACAACATACCTCCTCATCCTTAACACCAAAGGACAACCAACTTCTGTGTGCACCACTGATGCCAGATTCGAATGACAGTGAAAGAACAAATAGAATTCAGTAACATGTTTAACTTGTCAGACATATATACACAGTATGCCTCCTTACCTCTACCCACAAAAGACACCCTAAATTTTGTGAGGAAGGTGAAAAAACTATCCCAGTAACATATTCAGACTTGTTGCTGCTTGATAGTACAATTCACACATTCATACTGACACTGACCTAGCTATCATAAAATGCACTGATCTTACATATGCACACACACACACGCACAAACACACACATATCCACAAACACACACACTCATACATACACACAACGAGAGAATCAAGAGCTGTGAGATGGCAATGCTACTCACTGAAACACTGTGCAAAAGATCATTTGCTTATGCACATATTCTTACCAGATTACAAAAGACAGACACCTATTGTGCAAGGTGATGATGTGCGACTATGATATAAAGTGAAAAGAACTGGCCATCTTGTTACTCTTAAACATACTGCAATACCCCTCAAACACACATCCCTACAAGCATAAGCCATAGCAAAGATAGCTTCACACTGACTTCAGCATATACAATACATTATGTGACACCATATCTGCCACACCAGATCAGTGACTGTTTAACAGTGATCAAATAACAGCAGAGATAAGTCACTTTTATCCACAGACAGCTTCTTTACCAATCAATTACAGCCACTTAATTGACTGTGGACATCTCAGACATTTGATTGTGATAAAAAAATCACCAGAGTAGTGTTCCACTTGCTTTACAGAAATACACACTAGTTCTACAGGGTCATACTGATGACTATATAACTTGATCATGACAACAAGGTCAGTCATTCACTGGCAACTTCTACAACATCTCTCTCTACACAACATAATAGCAAACTGTCAACATGGTTTTAGACCTCATCACAGTACTACCACTGCTCTCTTATCTTTTGTAGACACCATCAATAAGAACCGCAATAGTAACCTTCTCTCTTCTGCTCTCTTTATCGACCTCTCTAAAGCTTTCTACATGGTCAACCACTCCACCTTAATTAACATACTTGAATCCCTCTCCTTTGATAACCTAGCCACTAAATGGTTTAGATCTTACCTTAACAATAGACAACAGGCAGTTGTATGGGAGAACCAAATTTCTTCACTTCTACCCGTTAACATTGGTGTCCCTCAGGGCTCTATTCTTGGACCACTTCTTTTCTCCCTTTTCATTAATGATCTCCATTCTGTAATCCCTCAAGCTACCTGCATTCAATATGCAGATGACTCTACCCTTATTTGCTCAGCATCCTCTCCTACTGAACTTTCTTCACTTACTCAAAAGATCTTTAACACAGTTGAAACATGGTTTTCCAAACGTTCCCTCCTACTAAATGCCAAAAAAACTAAACTTCTTCTCTTTACTCCCACCACTCGATCCCCCTCCTTAGACTTCACCATCTCCTCAAATAATGCCACTGTCATATCACCTGACCCTACAACTAAGCTGTTAGGAATAACCATCGACAATAATCTCTCTTTTGATCAACACATTAATAACACCATTAAAACTGTCAACAGAAAAATAGGATCCTTATATCTTATTAAACCCTTCCTAACTGCATCAGCCAGAACCAAGATTGCCCACACTCACCTATTGTCTACTCTTCTTTACGCTTCACCTATATTTACCAACCTTAGGAAAGCCAACCTTAACAAACTGGCAACATCCTATAACAACATTGCCCGTTTTGCCACTGGCAACCCCTTCAGTACCCACCACTGTCTTAACCTGAAACAACTAGGCTGGCTGGAATTCCAAAACCATCTGCTAATCCCACAACTTAATATTGCCCACAAAATACTGCACCAGCCTTCCAACACCCCAATACTCTCAAAACTTTTAATCCCATACAATAATCTTAACTCCCTTCGCTCTTCTAGGAAACTCATGGCTAGTTTAACAAAGTCCAATAACTCAGCTGGTGACTCTCTTTTTTCTAATACAGTAGGAAGGAGCTGGAATCTGCTACCTAGTGACATAACACTAATCTCATCATTGCCTCTCTTCAAACAAAGAATCAAAGATTACTTGCAAAGTCACTGGCTATGTTCCTGTACTAAACCCGACTAAACTTTTCTACCTATACTCTATCTCTTTTCTCCCCCTCATCCCTCTTCCTCTTCTTTGAATAGCTATTTCTATTTTCTAGGCTATCTCTTTACCCTTTTTGCTTAAAGTTTGTTTAAATCTTTAGGTCTTTTTCTTTTTATTCACCCTCTTTTTCAAACTTCGATCCTAGTTCTTCTCTCTTATATATGTTATCTTTTTTTTCTCACCTCTTTTACAAAGATTAACTTCTTTTTACTCCCTAACTCACCTTGCTCTATCCCCCGGATTCATGAAGCTCGGCGCAAGGCCGGTGTAAGGCTTGCACCGGCCGTGCAGTGTACAACTGGTGTAGCAGTGCCACATGCATAGTAATGAGTGTGCGCTGCAACCACAACCACGTGCATAGGGCACGTGCGCGAGTCCAGGGAGCCTAACTAGGATGCGTTCGGAGGCGTGGCCAAGCCGGCAGGCGATGAGCAACCGAAAGTGCTGACTCTCACAGGCCGCCTGCAATAGTAACTGCACCTACCAGTGTCCATGGACAATGAAACGTATGCAGAGTATGCAACACAGTACCCGCCCACACAATATGGAGAACCAAACATAAATGCACGAAGTACAAAACGTTCCCGTTCATGGAACAAAGGATACTTGGAATACCGTGTCCGTCACGCATTGCACTGTCAGCAGTCATACCCAGTGGAGGTGTACTGCATCATGTCAGCGCGCCACAACTACACACGACTAGCCCCATGGGCATGGTCACCAGCAGTCCCACAGTGGTAGTGATAGTACACAGCTGGGCAGTCATGGCCATATAAAAACCAGAAAGAAACTAGACATCCCAAACACACACAAACATGTGTATAGTAAAATGTGCTAGACACAGCAACGTAATCGTCACATACACATAGGATGGCGTATGCCGAACCGGAATATCCACAAGCAGAACCCATGCATGCAAATGTAATACACAACAACCCCGTCATAGCACGTAACCCGCACCCATGTCCGAATGTCCACCTAATCCAGCTAGCAGCCTTACGCAGCTGCACACCTACACAGAGCGGGTATACCCCATATGTAGTAGGACGTAATGTCCTAGGCAGTGACAGGCGTGCAAATATGTACCCCACATGTCAACAACCCATCCCAGGTACTGAAGTCCAAATGGCTGCATGTGAATGTGTCGGCAGAATGTGTACATCCCGCGTGTGTTTACTGACCTGTCAGAACCCCATAGGTGTTCACACGTCACGGTGTCCATAACTGTACACATCAGGACAAAGCAGTATGTGCAGCCACGGTACTGATGATTAGCTATGCAGACATGCCAAACACAATACACAGGGCGGAACAGCCGTCCACCAAGCAGGTCACCCCAGCAGGGTTGCCACATGCACAGATTGTCAAGGTGGGGCATCACCCGTAGATATGTGTGGTTCTGTACGGTAAAACACCCACGGCCAATGCAAAGGATAGAATAACATGTATATGCCAGAATGAACGGTTATTTCATAGCATGTGAATAGCATAAGCTAGCCAATATAATAGTCATGTGTACCAGATACGAAATGCCTGTAACATGCAAATAGTAAGGAAGGTAAGAAATACACGACTGCGTTAATATCACAGGACATATGGCATGTGCAAGTGTTGACACAGGACACAAATGTCCATAATGGGGCCCCCCGCACAGAGGAATAAGTGCCAACCCCAACCCCCACCGACGTATCGGCAGTATAAATACAACCCAATGACACACCAACACCACCGTCCAACCCATGACAGCAACAAAAGCTGGACAAAGACTAACATGATGCGTGCACAAATAGGGACACATGTAATCGGTGCCCTCACAACCGTCAACAGGCCACTGAATAATAGTATGTACATACGCATGAAATGCTGCGAAGGATGTGTGGTAGTCCCCAGTATCACAGAGGTACGTACACATATACACTGTAACCAACCGTCACAGATGTTCACTGTACACAGCATACCTGCAGGTAATACATAGTCCAGTCATGTGCTACATAAATATCCACGTATGAATGATGACAGGGGATAGATAATTGTGAATGGGAACAACTGAAAAAAATTATATGGAGCTAGTCACTCAGCTGCCTCGCCATTGAAAAAATATTATATGGTGCTTACTTGCTTCTTGCCTGGATGGATTCTTGCTAAAATTCAAAGTCTAGTTATATTTGCATTCACAGTCTGTTGCATACAGAAACTTGCAGAATATACACTGATGAGAGAATATACTTTGCAGCACTTGACTTTAAGAGCAGTAACCAATAACTTTTATAATAAATAAAACTGGACAAACGTTGCAGCTTAAAAGTACTGTTCCAACTTTACTTCTCATATAGTACAGATGATGTGAGAGATATAACATTTACCTTGGGACTTGTGTCCCTACCAAACCTCTCTCACATAGCTGGATTTATACAGCTCTTTATATTATATACAGTTTTAGTCCTGTAGAAACAATACTAAGCTTCCTTGTTTAACAATGTCTTGTAAGAAACCAGCTTTTCTGACAGTGTGAATATCCTGTAACAGTGTCCTGATGTCCATGTAGAAAAACATATTTTTGAGGAAACACATTGTCCTGTATTCTATTTGAATCTGTGTATAGAAACATGTGTTCTTATGTCAATGCTGATAAGCATATCCTGTTTTATGAAGATAAAGATATTATTGAGAAAACACATTGACAGAGATCAACTTTTGTGACAGTGTGAACATCCTGTATTTTATTTGGATCTTTGTATAAAACATCTGTCATCCTGTTTTTCCATGCAGAATAACATGTCATTGTTCTTAAAAGCAGATTTTGCATTTTTGTTCTTGCATACATCCTATTTTGAGTCTGTAAGGAAGAATGTCCATTCAGCAGATTCCTTTTCAAGCCATGGTCATTTAGTATGACTGCTGATCACATATTACTTAAACTTTGTTTCTGCATTTAAGCAAGCCTTTTCTTTCAGCATATTTACAACATAATTAATTTCAGATTTATATTCATAAAATCTAACAATTCCCTCTGTTTTTAAACATACTCAAAACATTTTATATAGAAAACACAAGAAACAAACCTTTAGTTTGATACAACAAATCAAAATGCAATTTTACATAGTGAATACAATGATATTAAAGTATTACTACCAAAACTGAATGTATTTAACAACTTTTTCTTTTGCAGACCATTCTGTGAAAATATTTTATCAGTTATGAGCTGTGTCTGCTTTAATGTTACTTGATTAATTTATTATTTTGCAATCACAGAATTTAATTTATGACTTAGAACGGTTTCATTAACTCTTTGCAACTGTTGAATTAACTAAAGAGACAGTAACCATGTGCTACTGCAAGCATTTATACACTACTGAAAACACACAATTTCAATGTCATTTTAACCATAACATTGTGGTCATGTCTTTGAACTGCCCATTAACATATTGGTAAAGTACTGAACTGGGCTTAGATAATAAATATTTGAAAGCAGTTATTTTACTGGGGTAAAACCAATGATATTACAACTTGACAAATTACTTTTGAACTTATTACGATGTATCCTGTACAGTATGTATTTACACAGACTGTTTGCTATTTATGCATTTCAATCTAGTAGGTACCCTGGACCCATTTTTTATTAAATATGGTTTTCACACATATTTATTACTAGACATTAATCTCATTTGTACTGAATTCTTCTGCATTTGTACATACAATGACTATAAAGTACATTTAGTCTAATCTTACAAATTTAATAACATTAATATTAAGCAAAATCTTGGAAAATGTTTGTCTCTTTAGAAATATCTAGTGGAATTGATACCAAATTCATATGTCCTGTTATTTTAAACTACATACTCAACAATTATTAAACATTGATGTTATTTAAACCAACATTGCTTTGCCAAAACATATTAAAAATAGTGACCATTCTTGCTATTAGAAACATTTATGCATTTTGCATATCTTTATTCTCTCTTGTATAGCTTTAATAAAGCAATTTTAAATCATCTCTTGTTTTTCTAAACAATAAAATAATAACCATTATGATAGCTATTAACAACTTGTAAAATATCTTATCCTGTCAGGTTTAATCCAGTTTACCAGTATTTCTAATACACTAATACCTGTTTTTCCCTCTACCTAAAAGAGTATTGTCAAGAATGAATGAGATATATATATTTTTTCCTGTAGCTTTATTTTAGACCCTTATTATTTATTTTTATGTAGCTTTATTTCAGACCCTTGTCACAGTCTGTTTATACAGTCAGTGTAAAACTGAGAAAGTGCCCCTCCCTCTTATACAGTCAGTGTAAAACTGAGAAAGTACCCCTCCCCCTGTAGTACTTCAGCACTGTTTACCTGCCCTATGCTGTGAAAATAGAATGTATGTTAGCCTAACACTATGGTTATACATTTATTTTATTAAATTATGAACTTTTGTCTGATTTGATAATGTTTTATAAAGCTTTTGCTGTTTACTACCACTAGTAGGCATTTACATCCTCCTGCACAATTGATTTGAACTGTATATATACTATAGCCCATTTGCTGGCTGTACTTGATACAACTGAGGTTTTTTTTGTCCTTTTAACATTTACTTGCAAACATTTTATAAGTGACATCTATGCACAATTGTGGCATTTTATTACAATTACCAAATAGTGTTGCCTGTAAACATTTTAACAATTATGTTTTAATAACAATGATGCTTTAGAAAAAACTCAAGCTACTTGCCTGGCAATCAGTCTTGTTGTTTATCTTATCTTTCCAGCATTTCCTGTAACTATTCATTCAGTCTAGGAAGGTCTGAGCTCACATTTCATACTCTGTAAACTATAGTTAATTCTTTTAGCATTTTCCCTTTAATGTGATTTTGATTTGCATAACTATGCATTTATACAACATAAATAGACATCATTTTACAATTACCTTACATGGATTTCAGTATTTTTTTATTATTTTTTATTTATTTAACTATTTAACTGTCCTGCCATTAATTTTACAAAAACTGTTTGAATAATACCATCTGTGATTTTTCTTCTTAAAATTCAGAACTTTAACTGTTTGGTGTTAACTATATAATTATAAACAAATTGTAAAAAACAAAATAGATATTAGTTTAACCAACACATTTATATTTATATTATTTATATTTGCTGTTGTCTGCCTGTTATTCTTGTGTATTGTAACAGATGTACTCTAGATGAAAAGAACATACATGCATGTCTGTCTTGTATATGTATATCTTTATACAAGCATGTCATGTCTTGTGACTTTAAATTTTTACTCATCTATTTTTATTTAATTTATATATTATAATACACTAGAACAGTTTTGTTTACCTTTTGACTGTGCTAATGAATGGCATTCACATGCTTTACTTTACTGTAGTACTGATAGATGTATTGCTTTAACTGAATGAAAGTAAAACATTTAAAAAATGATTTGTCTCTATCATCCTACCATGTAGGTTTAACCATTTTCAAAACATAAACATATTATAAAATATATTTCTTTTGCACAGATTAGCTGTGTATGCAGGAAGTTCCCAGTCTTTGTCAATTGAGCTAATTTATTTCCTTTATCCTGCAACTTCTGTTGAATTTCCTTATAGTCTGCTTGATATGTCTCAGGAGCCTGTTCTGCTGAATCTGAAACTCCTATGCACTTTTGAAAAGATGTGTGTATAACTTGCCTAAGCTTCCTGAACTCATTGTGTCTGTCTTTTAGAAGTTTACTACATTCCTTTGTAACAAAATGTACTAGGGGTTCTATCAGTAACTGATTTGACTCACATGTGGTGACAGGACAAAACTGTTCAATATCAGAATGTAATGGAAACACTTTACCCTTAGTTAATTTTTCAGATCTGTCTTTACAGTCTATTTCTTTCGCAATATGATGCAATATTTTTTTATTACATAATACACAAAATGCAGTTTTTGTTGAAGCACACAATAAACATTTGTCATTTTTCACATGGTTTTCTTTGAGATACCAGTCAAATATTGTAATACATTTGCATAATGCCTTACTATCAACCTGCCCTAATAAGGTTTTACATTTACTAATGTGCTGTGTATACCAACATTGCAATTTACTAATGTTTAGTTTATTCCTGCATGAATTATAAATAATATTCATACTATCTAGTAATATACAACCTGTCTAGGAATACAGAAACTATATATGAATATACAAACTGTCTTAAGAATATAAAAACTCTCTTAAGAATATACAAACTGTTTTAACATCATCCACACTAAATATGTATCACAGAAAAAAGTCTTACCAGTTAGCAAGAAAACAGGTGATCAGGCTGCTATTGCAGATGGCTGGAAAATTTTCAAAGTCACTTGAGAAGCTGGGAAAGCACAACAGGCAGTGGACTGATGGGCTAGTGGATATCCCCCTTTTCTTTAGTGAACTTATGGCACTGCGAATTTCTTGGACTAGTCTCACTCCGGATTGTAGACGTCTAAAAAAAACTTTACTACTGCAAGCTGCATAAACTGGAATACTTCTGTTCAGAATTGACACATACGTACAAATGTTAGTTACTGCAATTTAACTGAAGTGACCCTCTGCAGGGCTTACCATCACTCCTCCTGTGTGTGAATGCAGATTGTAGGTTCAAATGCAGACTAGCTTGCCATTGAAAAATTATATGGAGCTAGTCACTCAGCTGCCTCGCCATTGAAAAAATATTATATGGTGCTTACTTGTTTCTTGCCTGGATGGATTCTTGCTAAAATTCAAAGTCTAGTTATATTTGCATTCACAGTCTGTTGCATACAGAAACTTGCAGAATATACACTGATGAGAGAATATACTTTGCAGCACTTGTCTTTAAGAGCAGTAACCAATAACTTTTATAATAAATAAAACTGGACAAACGTTGCAGCTTAAAAGTACTGTTCCAACTTTACTTCTCATATAGTACAGATGATGTGAGAGATATAACATTTACCTTGGGACTTGTGTCCCTACCAAACCTCTCTCACATAGCTGGATTTATACAGCTCTTTATATTATATACAGTTTTAGTCCTGTAGAAACAATACTAAGCTTCCTTGTTTAACAATGTCTTGTAAGAAACCAGCTTTTCTGACAGTGTGAATATCCTGTAACAGTGTCCTGATGTCCATGTAGAAAAACATATTTTTGAGGAAACACATTGTCCTGTATTCTATTTGAATCTGTGTATAGAAACATGTGTTCTTATGTCAATGCTGATAAGCATATCCTGTTTTTTATGAAGAAAAACATATTTTTGAGAAAACACATTGTCAGAGATCAACTTTTCTGACAGTGTGAACATCCTGTATTTTATTTGGATCTTTGTATAAAAACATCTGTCATCCTGTTTTTCCATGCAGAATAACATGTCATTGTTCTTAAAAAGCAGATTTTGCATTTTTGTTCTTGCATACATCCTATTTTGAGTCTGTAAGGGAAGAATGTCCATTCAGCAGATTCCTTTTCCAAGCCATGGTCATTTAGTATGACTGCTGATCACATATTACTTAAACTTTGTTTCTGCATTTAAGCAAGCCTTTTCTTTCAGCATATTTACAACATAATTAATTTCAGATTTATATTCATAAAATCTAACAACAACGCACAACAGGGAATATGTATGATAACCGGCACCACCCACAGCATTGTATGCCAACAGCATAAGCCATTGTCGGTTGTCCAAACACCCGTGTCTGTGAACACAGAGTGAATATTATAGCAATAACCCATGCCTGGGTGTGGGTAATGCTGGATATACCCACGGTTGGCATGGTGCGGTCCCGAGGGCGAAGCCTGAGGGACCAAACAAAGGCAACCATGGGTAAATACAGCATTACCTACACCCAGAAGTGGGTCATTGCTATTATACCATGACACCATTTAAGAAAATAAACTATTAATTCCCCCACATAATGGCATAGTATGCCTGTCTGCTGCCCAGCCGCAGATGTCTGGCATCCGCGGCGGTGATGATGTACTGCGCGAGATGTCCGTTGCGAATGTCAAAACTGTCTCGCTATGTTACACTGAGTTAACACAGCAAAACACTACAAAACAGCAACGGAGAGCTTGCTGTCCCCGTTGCTTTGTTGTACAACTTGTCACGCTATGTTAAATGTGTGTAGCATAGCGAGACTGCCTCAAAGTAAGCAACAGACATTTCCTTGGCTCAGTTAAAGCTGGCACGCTATGTTAAACCCATGTAATATAGCGAGACAGGTTTGAAATACCGAGGTATACCAATGGAAATAGGTCCGGGCGACCGGACCGTTTGCCATTACTATAACTCGATCTACAACGGGCACACTGGCCAAGCAGCATGCACGGTGTGGAATAATGGGGGGGGGGGTGATGGTATAATAAACATGGACAAACCGTGTCCATGTGCCTCATCTGACATTCGTACACTGTCAGGGCAGTTCTGTACACTAGGCGGACAAAACCAAACCCAGAGCACCACAGGAACACCCTGACAATCAAAGACCTGTATGCATTGGGGCTATAAGCCCCTGTGATCTGAATATCCCTGCGGTTACACCATATGCATCCTGGGTCAAGAGCATTAGGGAATAGGGAATGTGTAACATGTAGTACCACACTTTTCCCAGCAGGAGAATGGATGCCAGTGACGTAAGTGAGTGTGGAGGGGGGGATATGCAAATGTAGCGATGTACCATGGGTATGCATATAAATGAGACAGAACAGCAAACGTGTAGTGGTCACAGCAACTGGCCAACGTGAATGCAGTCCCGTTTGAATTACGACTATAGAACATATATATGTGAATGTGTAATTAATGCGTCTGTGCCGCAAAGACAGTTACATATGTAAAGGTGAAAGTGTGTTCCGCATACGTCCATTAACCGGAGCAGAGATATGTTACTGGAACAGTCACAACTAATACAGGCCACATAAGCACACAGACTCAGTAAACATATGTAACCCAGAATACCGATATGCATGTGCGCTTACGCATAACCCACAATGGGGAAATGCAAGTGCGCCTGTGCGTGTGCGATCCGCTCACAGCAGAGTAACTTAATGCTGTTTCCCCCACGTTAGTTATACATGTCTCAAAACTGTCAGCCTCTGAAAGTATGGAACCGGACAATGCCATGCAAAGTACTGGTACAAATAGTGTGAAACACATGATATGTGCTAAGACAAACATAGAAAGTGGATAGAATAACGGGTGTGTTAGTAGCAGGGATTGACGAAGGGTATGCATTTGTAGCCTGGCCTACCTGTCAGAAGGTGCCACCGTAAGTCTCACATGAAATGTCAGCAAATTGACAGATAGACACAGGTCAATATAAAACACACCTAAGATAAAGGGCCAACCATCTGTACACTCCGCCAGTATCTGTACAGTGGAAAGGTATGGTATGGTAATAGATGTGTGTACACAGGTAATCCACAGACATTAACAAAGCAAGGTACGAAACGAGGAGTTTACATGTATATATGTACACACAACAGACCTATGTCCCGTATATCTGACACATGGATATAAATATGCCAAGTAATAGATATTATGGGTAGTCAAACAGACATCCACGAATGGGGAACATACAGCAGCAGTCAAAATCACTGGCCAGAAAGTGACAGTCCAGCAAGTTCTACACTTTAAACATGCACACTGGTGTCCATTGTAGGACTCCAAAAATGTATCCATTCGCAGCCCCTGCTACGATTGACGCAAAAGAAGTGACAGCCACAAATACGAATTAGCTATACATGCACTAAAAGCGGGTTCAAGGGTGATGACACATGTGTCCATGAAATGCAGGACATATGAACAGACATCTCTATAGTGGGGAGTGCATATAAGTGCGTCCACATCCCAGTACCGCACACATTAACCATGTGTAATGTGTACCGTAGAGGGTTGCAGGCATGGGAACCTGGGTATGCAGAAATGGGCCTAGTCATTGTTTGGCAGAGAATCTGTAGGCCCGCCCCGTGGGAGGGATGTGGGTATAGCACATGCCTCTATCCCCACTAATGGTGCAAAGCACCCACCGGAAAATGCGGAAAGCAGGTTGGAAATATGTACAGCCCGATATCAGTGTCCTGCATGGGGATTCCCATGGATGGACATGCGTACGACCAAGATGGTACCCATAACTGGAAAACTGTCAGAATAACACAGCTGCAGTAAGGCATAGTACAGGAAATACAGATAGGCATAGCTCTCAACCTTCCATCTCCAAAATGAGGAACACTCGCCTTCATAATGTGGAACAAATGGGCAAAATGTGGAATTTATACTAATGGCTTACTAACAACTTCCGCTAGGAAGGTTATAGGATGGTTAAAAGATGCTGGTTTTACTTATAAAGAAGATCCTTTCATGAATTAATATGATTAATTTCTGTTTACCATGGATTTCACTTAAAGAAATTCCTAACACTGAATGTGTGACTGACTCTTTCAATGTGGAACTTTGAGGAACTTCGAGGAACATGAACTTTTTAAGACCCCAAATGAGGTACGTTCCTCGTAATGAGGTACACTTGAGAGGTATGCAGATAGGGACCATATTATAAAATCCCCATACAAAGTCAGACCATTGTGCGAATACTGGCGTAGCCATGAATACGGATGTTATGTGTGTCAGTAATCATGCAATGGAAATAGCGGTCACTATCACCTACCGCACAGTCCGGAATGCCTAGGCAGCAAGCAGCTAGGAAGGCACATCACTATGTGAAACGGAACAAGGGCAAAGGCCGAACCGTCAGGGCGTGTACACATAATGACAACAGGTCAAGGGTATAAAGGAGCTAACCTGTCCTAAATACATGTACTGAACTGGTGATAGTAGGCGGACAGGTGAGAAGAAAGACAACAGGACAAATGTGCAAACATGTAGAAGTCATACCCCGGACATTGTGAATGACAACGTATGCCCCGCGAAGGTCACTGTGGAAGGTAATCAGACACAGAGGTAAAGTGTCCCCCAGGGTGTCATGAAGTGTCAACTTAACAATTACCAGGCCCCCATGGTCGTACGTGAGCCCCGCCACTGACGGAAAGCGCAAATACGACGCACACATATGGCACATGAAAGACCAATTAGTGTGGATAAGCAGATGTAGACCTGTGTGAGGAATACAACTGTCTGTGTGGGTGTGTCGTGCAAATAGAAGGTAATGTCATGTGGTCTGTCATGCCGCCATACACTGTCTGTGTATTGTAGTCAGACAGTAGGTATGTTGTATCAGACACATACCCTGCAACTGCACAGATGTACGCAGACTGTGTAGAAGTCTGCCTCATATGTGTCCTGTGTTCCATGTAACAGTAACAGTCCGGCGCCCTCATGATAACTGACGACAGGAAACAACGACAAACATGCAATGAAGACACTAAATCAGACAGAAATGCCATACGCATGCATAACATATCACTGTGCCCACTATCAATGTTTCTAAGGACAACATGTCATGACTGGCCCTGAGTGTCCCACTATCACATAAGGCCTTGTCCAAATATACGCTCCTTGAGGTGGAGTGTTATGAACAGACACAGATACATGTGTGTGGAAACATTATTATCCACTGCAAGAAGATGTAATGTGCTGCAGTAGGAGGGGCAGTACTGTCCGCAGGTATGTGCTGAAATGCTCATTAAACAGCAGTCTACATGGATCACCTATATTGGCGACACCTGCACAGATGATTATAGTGGGACATACACACGACCATGCACACAGCTCAGATAGACATACACACACCATAAACTGGCAATGATACACAAGGTCTATGGTGTGTACGGGTACAGTGACAGTACAGCAAGGATAGCTGTCTGCCAAGATATACAGCAGATGTGTCTAGGGCGTGTAACACCTCCCGGAACGCGGACGTTGCATGGACAATGTGTGGATTTGCATCGTACCACATTGCTATGTGTAAGCTGTGCAAGTATGCGATACATGGGACAGACAGCTGTCCATGCAAGAGCAGCGCTATGGGCATAAAATATGTATATATATATATATATATATATATATATATATATATATATATATATATATACACATCGAGAGAGATACAGACAGACACATGTGGCAAGGCTGGTAGTGGAGCCTACACATCACTACCCTATCACACCACAGCAGGACGCACGTAGAGAACACGCTACAGAGGTCGCTAACCACAGCAGACGCACAGGCAGTCCACTAGCTGCGTCTCAACATCCGCAAACACAGAGATGTCAGCAGGATATATGTGTGTTGCGAAGCATCTAAAACCATACCTACGAACCCATGCGGCTGTGAGCATAGACACACACACACACACACACACACACACACACACACACACACACACACACACAGCTGGCAGGCATGGGAATTGACCTTACACCTACCTACCCCATCGCACGACAGTATGACACAATTACAGAATGCGCTACATGGAGTACTGAACACAGCACTGTCAGAGGCATACGTCTAGGTGGGTGACATCATCCGCAAAGGAATAGACGCCGATAGCAAATGTATCGTGTTGTGAAGCGTCTAAAAGCAGTACTGTCGCCAGAGGCAGCTGGAAACACACACACACACACGGGGAAGGGCCGGGAGTTGAACCTACATGAACACACTACAGCATGATGCATTTACAGAACTCGCTACCGAGATTACTGAGCACAGCACCGTCAGAGGCATACTTCTAGGTGGGTGACATCATCCGCAAAGGAATAGACGCTGATAGCAAATGTATCGTGTTGTGAGGTGTCTAAAAGCATCACTGTCCGCACAGGCAGCTGGAAACACACACACACTTGGAAGGGCCGGGAGTTGAACCTACACCTACCTACACGAACACACTACAGCATGATGCATATACAGAACGCGCTACCGAGATTACTGAGCACAGCACTGTCAGAGGCATACTTCTAGGTGGGTGACATCATCCGCAAAGGACTAGATGCTGATAGCCAATGTATGTGTTGTGAAGCGTCTAAAAGCATTACTGTCACCAGAGGCAGCTGGAAACACACACACACATGGGGGGAAGGGCCGGGAGTTGAACCTACACCTACCTACATTAACACACTACAGCATGATGCATTTACAGAACGCGCTACTGAGATTACTGAACACAGCACCGTCAGAGGCATATATCTAGGTGGGTGACATCATCCGCAAAGGAATAGATGCTGATAGCAAATGTATCATGTTGTGAAGCGTCTAAAAGCATTACTGTCGCCAGAGGCAGCTGGAAACACACACACACACACACACACACACACACACACACACACACACACATGGGGAAGGGCCGGGAGTTGAACCTACACCTACCTACATGAACACACTATAGCATGATGCATTTAAAGAACACGCTACCGAGATTACTGAGCACAGCACCGTCAGAGGCATATATCTAGGTGGGTGACATCATCTGCAAAGGAATAGATGCCGATAGCAAATGTATCGTGTTGTGAAGCGTCTAAAAGCATTACTGTCGCCAGAGGCGGCTGGAAACGCACACACACACACATGGGGAAGGGCCAGGAGTTGAAACTACACCTACCTACCTGAACACACTACAGCATGATGCATTTACAGAACGCGCTACCGAGATTACTGAGCACAGCACCGTCAGAGGCATACTTCTAGGTGGGTGACATCATCCGCAAAGGAATAGACGCTGATAGCAAATGTATGTGTTGTGAGGCGTCTAAAAGCATCACTGTCTCCAGAGGCAGCTGGAAACACACACACACCACACACACACACTGGGAAGGGCTGGGAGTTGAACCTACACCTAACTACATGAACACACTACAGCATGATGCATTTACAGAACGCGCTACTGAGATTACTGAGCACAGCACTGTCAAGAGGCATACTCCTAGGTGGGTGATATCATCCGCAAAGGCAAGGATGCCGATAGGGAATGAATACAGAGTGAGCAGTCACACAGCATGTTACTATCCCAAGGTGGACGTACAGTAACACGGCAGTGCTGCACTCGGGAATACTAACTATCTACGGAGCACTACATCATGAAATGGATACGGGATGCACCACAGACAGTACACCCTTTGAAAGAGCAGCCTGTGTGCATGATGTAGGCATCCATTGTGGCATAGCAACTACATATAACTCACCTGGATGGCCACCATGGCTATGCAGGATGTCATTGGCCATGGCTACATGCCTAGTATCAGACGTCGGTGCCAAATGTACTGTGTCTCCATGCATGGCGTACTGGGCGTGCTCACACACTTAGCATTTGCAAAGTGCAGACATGCATACACATGGAGTGTAATCATGAAAGGGCAGAGTGTGGAACGTCCTGTGTGTCCACCTACACAACAGCAAACCGGGCATGCTCACACACTTAGCGGTTGCAAAGGGGAAACATACATGCACACGGGGTATAATCACAGAAGGGCACAGTGTGCACTGTAGTGCATGTCCATCTACACAACTGCTCACTGGGCATGCTCACACACTTAGCATTTGCAAAGTGCAGACATGCATACACATGGAGTGTAATCATGAAAGGGCAGAGTGTGGAACGTCCTGTGTGTCCACCTACACAACAGCAAACCGGGCATGCTCACACACTTAGCGGTTGCAAAGGGGAAACATACATGCACACGGGGTATAATCACAGAAGGGCGCAGTGTGCACTGTAGTGTGTGTCCATCTACACAACTGCTCACTGGGCATGCTCACACACTTAGCATTTGCAAAGTGCAGGCATGCATACACGTGGAGTGTAATCATGAAAGGGCAGAGTGTGGAACGTCCTGTGTGTCCACCTACACAACAGCAAACCGGGCATGCTCACACACTTAGCGGTTGCAAAGGGGAAACATACATGCACACGGGGTATAATCACAGAAGGGCGCAGTGTGCACTGTAGTGTGTGTCCATCTACACAACTGCTCACTGGGCATGCTCACACACTTAGCATTTGCAAAGTGCAGACATGCATACACGTGGAGTGTAATCATGAAAGGGCAGAGTGTGGAACGTCCTGTGTGTCCACCTACACAACAGCAAACTGGGCATTCTCACACACTTAGCGGTTGAAAAGGGGAAACATACATGCACACGGGGTATAATCACAGAAGGGTGCAGTGTGCACTGTAGTGCATGTCCATCTACACAACTGCTCACTGGACATGCTCACACACTTAGCATTTGCAAAGTGCAGACATGCATACACATGGAGTGTAATCATGAAAGGGCAGAGTGTGGAACGTCCTGTGTGTCCACCTACACAACAGCAAACTGGGCATGCTCACACACTTAGCATTTGCTACACGCCATCCAGCATGCAGACGGAGTGTACACACTGCAGGTCACAGTAAGGTAAACCTGTCCACACGCACGGGGTGGTCACACATGCAGATACTCGTACACACACAGATGACATCACAGGCATCATGGGTGCAGGTCACACATGTACACACTGCAGTGAACACTGTAGCTGCCATGCGAGCACCATGTCATCGGTGCAGCAGTATGCCACACGGTCCAACAACAGCATGTGACACATGTCCACAGGTCTGTATAGTAGTGTACACCAGTTGTGCAGAGCACACATGTACTACCAGTGATCCAACATGTGTGATGTAGTCCACCCATATCAGTATACATGGACATGTCTGCTCCACACATACCACGGCCCTGACACAGCTGTGACACATGACTGCCGCTGTACCACAGTGAACCACCGTCCGGATACCTCATACATGTGAATGTCTGGATGTGTGCATGGACTGCACACATGACACATACATAGCCTGTGCTGTACCACATGCATAGCACCGGTGTACGTGGCGCTACACACACAAATGGAAAGTGGACCCATGTCTGTGGTATGCTCCCACTAGAGGGTGTAGCGGTGTTGCTTGGGACACATACCCTTGTATTGTTTGCCTGTGACAGCTGTGATACCATACCACAGTCCATGTTTTATGTATGTCAACACACATGTCAAAACGTAGCAATGCATACACACATGGCAACAGGAGACACGTGACACGTGTACTGTGCATGGAGCAGCCATGCATGAGCAGTGGCCGATGTCCATAACATAGTTGCAGAACCCTACCACATGCGTACCCATCATAGGGGCCATTATATGGTGGCATAGAGACAGCACGTATGGAGGTATGTGTGGACATCATGTGTATAAACACCTTTCTACATGTATGTGTGCAGGTGGTGGCTCACAGGTGTGTCACACACCATCCTACCCTGCCATGTGCATACAGTATGCTATGTCGCTGTTACATGACAGTGCTGACATAATGCATACCCAGTGGTCAGGTATCATCGACTGTATGTCACATGGCAACTGTATCACCTACCACCTCCCAAGTGCATATATCGGCACATCTGCCAGATACAGTGTTGGTACACATAATGCACTACATACCGCTGCATGCCTGCACACGTATCATATGGCGGGTGTAGTATTCCCAGCACTGACATGTGTGCATGAATGTGTGCCCATAAATGCCACATATCAGGGGGAATATGTCCCACGTGCTACACATCCCTGTACACCATAGTAGAGGTCTGTACATACCTCAGTGTGGGGTGCATGGATTGGCATGGTGCAGTACATGCAACACGTTGTCTCTCCGTGTATACATGTGTGGTCACCACAATGTGTGTGTGTCAACATGTTTGTATGTCTGCTGCTTGGTGTGAGGGTGTATGCAAATATACTGTTGTGAACGGACACTAACCACACAGGGTGGCCATCCTGTACTGGTGCTGCATTGCAGAACCCTGTCGATGCCATAGGTGTGAGCCATACTGGCCACCTGTGCATGTCTGCACCCTGTGACATGGCGTGTGGATGCATAGTATTGTGAGGGTGCTGACCACACAGGCAGGTGTCCCCATCTGCACACTATGGGGTGTGCGTCATAGTGGTGTACACCCCGCGATCGCGACCATATACCTGTACTGTTACAGGGTCCTACTACTGCACAGTGTGCACCACAGCTGACAGGTGACACCTGATGTCAGTGGCCAGCACGCTGTGTACGACACCTGCACCATGTCACCATACCTGTACTGTGTCCTGCTATGTATGTGACGTCTCTGTCCACTGTAGCCTGTGGCACCGACCACATGCGTCAGGTGCAGTATATGTGCAGACATGTGTGTCATGTAGGTGTCCAGGCAGGTTGCGGGTACATGTAGTATGCCGATATTGCCAGATGTGCCTGTGGGTAATCCACAGCTAAACGTGGGGGACCGATAACAGTGCTCCCCGTAGGCACATGCGAGTACAGCATAGGAGGGATTCAGGTTATCAGAACCCACATGGTACTACACATGTAACTGTCACACATACCGTGAACACATCACAATGCATGCTGCACCTGCACTACATGGTATGTCTGCTGCATGTTAACAGTACACAACCCACGTTACATACGCATCTGTCAGTCCTCACACACAACCACTGCAACATACACATCCCACGCTATGCATACACAGGTATCACATACACCTCTCACTATCCTGTCCACCCTGTGCATCAGAATATATTTGCATAACCCTGCACCGATGGTGTGGATGACAGGGATGCGGCAGAGGCTTCATCATATGCACAGGGTGATATGTATTCCAGGGGCATAGGCTGCACCAATGGATAACATCATGTGTGTGTGTAAGGGCCAGTGAGTTTA
Organism: Protopterus annectens; assembly: GCF_019279795.1. Lineage (NCBI taxonomy): Eukaryota > Metazoa > Chordata > Ceratodontiformes > Protopteridae > Protopterus > Protopterus annectens. The sequence goes on along the minus strand of NC_056739.1, from coordinate 706,159,924 downwards.
CTGGGCATGTCTGTGCAGAATGCATGTGGATGTGGTGGAGCCCTACAGTTGTGTCTGCTGTGTGTGGGTATGTGTGCACACAGTTCAGTCATATGTGATGCCTACACGGGGTATAGTTGACAGCCCCAGACTGTACAGTGCAGGTTGTATGGCTCACTGTGTCCGTCCGCAGCCACGTGACCCGTCCCTGCCTGGGGTTGCACGGGCACTACCAGGTGGAGGTATAGAGTGGCTACTGTCCGATGACACATGTCCGCTGGAACCGTGTCCACGATGGGACCAGCCAGGGCCATGTCCACGTGGCCTGCTGTGTCCTGGTGTGGACAGTGCAGCACCAGCTGCACTGCTACTGCTACCGGCGCTATGTGGGTGGGCATGAGAGGTGGCACGCACACGTCAACCTACACTAGGTGGTGTTGCTGGCCTACGCCCACGTGTCCTATGCCTCACCCCTACCAGGTGTTCCAGCACAGACAGCTCACGCTCACGGATTGCCATGCCTTGGTCGAGGATTCCAACCATTTCACCTAATCGCCTATCCAGTACATTAGCAATCTGCTGTTGAGCATTCGCCAATGACTGGATGTTGTCATTTAGGGTATGGATTGCAGCCCTCTGCAGCCTCTGCCCTTCTTGGTTCTACCGTTCTGCACGTGCCTGTGCCGCCATTACAGTCTGGAACATGCGTCTGGTGATACCAGCTGCTGCGCCCTGTACTGCAGGTGCATGTCTGCCAGAGGTCCTCCTATGAGCAGCACCAGCCACATGCCTGTGTGGCACCTTGCCAGTCATTACACTGGCAACATGGTGTGCAGGCACACCTTCTGTAGACACCACACATTCCTGTTCAATGCCACCAGACGCCGACTGTCCTTCCTCTATGGGCAACGGTGATGTGGTATGTGTTGGCATCAGAACCGTGTGCGGGGATGAGGGGGACATAGGTGGGATGGTAACCAATGGTGCAGATTCTGCCCCTGACATCCCTGCCTGTACCTCATGCATATGGTCATCACCGCTAGTATCTGTGTGGACACTAACATCAGATGGATCACAGGAGGGTAACACACCTACACCACCTGTGAATACAAAGACATACTGTAAGGTACATTACACACAGACACACACACACACACACACACACACACACACACACACACACACACACACACACACACACACACACACACACACACACAGACACACACACACACACACACAGGCACACACACACACAGACACACACACACACAGACACACACACAGACACAACATGCATGTGTTATTTCAGATGGCATGCAGCATTCCTGCACTACAGCACAGGGTCTGCAGCTCAGACATTAATAGTGTTAGTATGCATACCACCCTGGGGTGCACACTACATCACGCATGTGTAGTATCAGTAGGCATGCAGTACACACAATCATGGTAGTTTGCATGCATCACCGTGATATACCATGTGGCCACAAACAGGTTAACAGTACACATGGCTGACGTTACCTTGACATGTAATCCGCTGACATGGGCAGTAACATGTCTACATGTGTGACACAATGGTGTCCCGCCACATGCACCGCATCATAATGGGCTTCACAGTGCAGTGTTGTGTTTACAGCCTACAGATAGAATGCATGTTTAGCACATATGTATGTGCAGGTGTGGTTAGTGTGACCCGTGTACATAGCTATACAGTGTGGAGAACAGGCACTGTGCCACTGCATGGCAACATGATGCATGTATGTTGCTGTGCAATGCATAACATGGATGCATTGCATTGCCATGACTGCAACACAGTCATGCTGTTCCACAGCACGTATATGGTAGACATCGGTGACACCTCCGGTGGCTGCAGACAAGCATTCTGGTTGTCCGGTGTAACACATCAAATGTACAGGTGGTCCACTATGGCTATGATTGCACTATGTGTGGACAATGTGCAACGGGGTCTATCCACATCAGCCGTACTGTGTGGCAACATGCCTGTGGCTATCACCCATGGCCATGTGTGAATGGGTCTTGGACAATTGTGTGTGATGGGCATCGTGTACACATGTCTGTGGTGTCCCATGTGACATACACCCATACATGTCGGAGGTGTCACAATGCACAGGGCTATGCGGACAACAGTGTGGATGTTTGTTATGTCGGGTGTAGGTCATGTGATGGTGAGTCAATATTGCAGACAGAACACCACAAGCTTGGGACATGTTGGGTGGCATGTCACAATGTGTGCACACAATGCAGGGGCATATGTCACATTGGTGACACCTGTGTGCAGCCCAGATCACTGCTCACTGTGTGGTACTGTGTGCATACCATGGATGTTGTTCCAATGCATACTACATATGCATCCATTGTAGAACACCTCCACCGTTGTATGCATAGCTGACTGCACATATCACATTGACAGGTACTGTGGTGTCATGCCGGTGTATAATAATGGTTGTATCTACTGCACATGGGTGGCATGTGTGTGTCTGGTGGTGCGACCTGTATAACATGACTGGAACGAAACCCAGGTGTGCCTGTTATACCTGGCCACATAGCAAATAACTCTACACTGTAACATGCCTGATACTGACAACAGTCTCACCTGCGACGGACCCCTGTCTGTGCGACATGCCAGAGGTACCTGTATAGGCGTGACACAACAGTATAAACATTAGCCATGACTGTATGACAGCCACAGTTTGCACTGTGCATGTGACATCATGTACCTGTGTGATAGCATATGGTATGCACACGTCTGCATACACAACGTAGCATACTGTAGTATGCGGCTTGTGTGCCCATATACCTGGCATGTGTTGTTACTTTACATGATGTACAGTGACACCTGCAACTACAGTGGATATCATACTCATATGCAAGACTGACTTACCAGGCAACTCCAGGCTCATTGGTTGGGAGACACCCACCTCCACGATTGCGGCTAGTGTTTCAGCATGCTGTTCCCTGGGTGTCCCCAGACTGGCCAGGAGCTCCTCTGTGTGTGTGAGTGGGGGCTGGGTTGGTGGCCCACCACCTGTTCCACCTTGTTCTATGGCGATTGCAGTGGCACGCTGTTTCGCATGCCGTTTGAGGTCCGTGCAGTGTCGGCGTACCTGCTGGTAGGTGCGGTTGTTGCCACAGACATCATTCACCCTCCTGCGCATATCCTGCCACAGATCATCCCGCTGCTGCGCTTGCTGTGGTACATGGCTGAACAGCACGTCATAGTTGTCATGGAGCAATGGTATGATTACTTCATCCTCCTGGCGGCTGAAGGCTGGGAGTCATGAACGTGGCATTATCTGTAAGACATAATGATGGTGACAGGTCACATTCACACTGATGTATTGGCATACCGCTGAACATACATTGCTATGACATGTACGACATCTGCACAGTAATCTCTGTTACGCATCATGACACTGACACTGCTGATGTGTTGCTGTCACACCTGTTAGACCGTTATGCAGTGGATAGCATATCTCTGTGTCAACTCACACTGTACATACTCCATGTAGATGGTAACCTGCTTTGGACATGTGTACCTGCCTGCACCTGTGTTCTTACCAATCTGCACTTGGCCCGATGTGTCCACAGTTTTACTGTTCACCTGGATGCTGTGTATATGTTACATGGCATCACAGATGCAGCCGTTATGGACGTCAGCAGTGGCACTGCACACATACACATGGACACCTGTACATGCATGTGTTTTGCCATATACATCTACTCAGCACTGTACGGGTGTTGAATATCCTGCCACGGCTCACCTGTATTGCACATGTGATACACATGGGACAATGTCTAATCATATGACATGTGCAAGGATGGTCAAACATAGCATGTGCGCGCACATTGTACACGCTGTCACACAGCACTTGTGACACCACAAGGTGCATCAGTGCCACATTACTGATCTGGTCAGTTGATAGTGCATGTGCCATGTGGCTATCGCACCATGTATGACTGTGATGGCACGTGCAGCCTTGATGGACAGGGTTGCATGGTATGGCAGGGTATATCACATAAATGGCACAGGGATGTGTCCAGCCTGTGGAATACCAGTATTGGGAGGGTGGCTGTCCATTCCATATGTCATTTATATGGGTATATGGACATGTTGTATGTCCATCATCATGGTGTGGACAATGTCCTTCTGCAAGGTAGGCAGCATGCTGCATGGTGGGGGTGTGTATGGTGCATGCTGGTATCGCACACCCATGCATAAACATTACCCCTGACAGGTGCTATGTGCTGTAATATTGTTCAACACAGTGCTGTACATGCCCACACGGTGATATCCCGTGCACATGGATGGTACCCCGACCTGACATGGGTACCTCATATGTCTACATCCAGTGCCTGCTGTCACCACCATGTCGGCGGGTGCACCGCACAGCACCATCCCTTCCACAGTGATCATGGTGTTGAGCACATCCGAGGTATTCATTTATGGGGACGGGGATGTTCACATAGCGGTGGCAATGCTGGTATCATCCATCAGACCATACACTTATGACAGACAGCTGACACACACAGCCCATTCAGTATGTTGTTCGCAACAGTGACACAGCTATACTGCTAGGCCAGGTCCATTCCCAGCCGTACATACAGATGCATAACATGTCTCTCTGTGGCATGGGCTACAATGACGGTGGGGTTCAACACATACCGTGTTCGACTGTAGCTGGCGCTGATGTTCTGTGCACATGTCAACACATTAACCCTGTTCTACTGTAGCCAGCGGTGATGTGCTGAGCACATGTCAATGCTGCACATTGTGTTGATGTCTGTCTGTCAACAGGCCACTGGTGGAACACGCAAGGATATTTGTAATCAAATATACATGCTGCCCTGTATAGTTGTACTGCTAACATCTCAGGTGCTAATGTGTCATGGACATGCACACCTTACCCAGAAAGGTGTATGTGCATTGCCATCCGTACTCATCACCTCTTGTGGGTTGCTATTATCCAACACCCTATTTGTATTGTATTGTCAACCTATGCACCTGTGCAGGACATGTGAGCATGTCATGCGCTACTGCGTACCTTTGCACCCATTGCACAACATGTCACACAGGTACACTGGCAGTCATACACTTCACAGCTTGCTGATGGTACGACAGGTGTTGTACACACTTAACACATATCCTGTGGGACATGGCCGTATGTACAGGCATGTCCAACCGTCAGATACCAGTGCTACCCCTATATGACGGATATGTCGTACATGTGGCAATACAGCAACTGTCACATGTACTCGTGCAATGCCCCCCTACCACCGTACAGCGGTACTGCCTGTGGGAGTTGTGCTTCTGCATCCATGCTGTGCCCATAGCTGTTAGTTGTACATCATTACGTGCAACGTACCTCATTTGGTGTTCTAACGGGTGCATGTTCATCACGGCACCACATTGGAAGGGTCAGTCACACAGTCATTGTTGTACACGGTTTACATGCCAGCCATGGCTTACTAGATGGGAATCATTGTACTTCATTGGGATATCATATTTATACATTGGAGCAGCGTATTCCAGCCATCATATACCCTTCCTAGATGACACTGTTAGGCAGCCAGTAGTAGGTGTTCTACGATCTGCACATTAGTCACACAGTACGAGGGCTACTGTTACCCATTCTGGAGACAGGGTGCTGACAGCTGTGGATGGGGGTGATGCTGTCGACAGCCATGACTGCACCTGACGGTCACATCTGGATGGGTAACAGTCACAACACACACCGACCATCACATAGTAATACATCATCTACAACAATGGACATTCCTGCAAGAACAATGTATGCAATATGTCTGTATGACCACTGTAGGCACCACTGGTGGCCCCCAGCATGGCAGCCAACATCAGTGTATATCCTGCAGACTCATGGGTTACACCATTCACAACACACCAGTCACGGATGACGCTGTTGTGAATCACAATGCAGTTCCACACATCATGTTACACAAGGCATCATGCACCGAGATGTTGCGGACAGGTGAACACCTCTGACACTCAACATACGCACACATGTCACATCACCTGGTACAATATATCTGTCATGCATCGTGTTATTGTGACTGCCCTGTGATGGCAATACACAGACTACATGTACCGGGACATGCAATGGCTCACCGGTGTTATAGCCCTCTGGGTGTGTGTCTGGCCATGGTGTACAGTCGGCAGTGGTCTGGACATGGGGACACTGTACATTGACCTACTGTGTCACTGCAACAGTTGCCTATGCTCCTACTGTTATTGTACAGGCATGTGGTATCTGACCGCTATGACAGTCCAGGTCAAACACAATGCTGTGGCACTCATGTCCTGCAGCCATCAGCCTGGGGTGTAGAGCACACATGTACATCATCACATGCTATACTGCCTCTCTGGCAGTTTCACATAACTGTCACCGGCAGGGCTGTAACTGGCAGGCACGGCATGGGGTCATGTGGAACAATGCTTGCATCTTCCACTGTGATGCACACAAGCGGGGCACACACACTATTGCACCACTCACATATCTCTGTGGTGACTGGGACCTGCCTCCATGCTCTGCGCAGCACACCTGCGATTACGGAATGTACACGGACCGTACCTTCCAGGCCCATACCTGGACTGAAACACCCACAGATAAGGGGTTCACACATCACACAGTGTTTTGCACACATCATGGATAGTTGTTTAACACAATGCATCATAGGTGCTCCATGTGCAGATAACTGTGTTTGTGACCACTATACACATTGTAACACGTGACAGAGTCGACAGTGTACACCACAGGTTACATACTGTCTGTGTTGTTATAGTGTACATTGGGCCTCAGACAGCTACCACTGCTGTGTGCTGACAGTAACCCACACTTCCCTGGGATAGACACCCATGTACCTACACATGCTTGAGTCATGCACTCCGCTCAGCTGGGTGAAACAATACACAGCACATACCATACCTACACTACCCTTAGCATGAACACTACCTCCATGTGACTGGTGTGACACACCTGGGTTATCCCCTCTTTGGTGGATTCAACACATATGCTACATGGCCTTGCTAGCCACACCCTGGAAACACGCCCATCACAGCATGCACGGGACATGTGTACTACAACAACTACTACGGATGTCTGCTGACAGCAGTTGTTAACATCATGACACCCAAGCAGATGGACACTGCACATACATATGCTGACACATACCACAGTGCACTGCAGTAGCGTGTACACAATTGCAGGCATCATGCTACTCCACACAGAGACATGGCGGTACTGACCAGTTCACAGACGCCACTGTGGTGGTCATGTTCCATGCACATATGTACAACCACATGTACAGGCTGTTGCACAGTGATGTACATGCACATGTGTGGGGTGCATCACCTTTCAGCCATGGTGGGTCCCCGAGGTCCATCATCACATACTCCAAGGCTAGCTACCTAAACATGACTGCTGCACATTGTGGTGTGGGGCCTCAGGCATTATGGTGGTATGTCAGTATTCTTTGGCAACATCCACATCTGATGTCACATACAAATGTCACCCAAGCATTGCAGACCAAGCTAATGTTGGCAACGTGCCAGACGATGGCGTACTTACCGTCAATACACCCTCTCACTCACTACAGGGTCGCAATCCATACATGGACATCGTAGTGTCCCTGTGGTCACATACACAGTACTGATATGCACACAATATGTCCTGGGACACTGGCCCAATGTCACCTTCCAATGTCCCCGGCTGTAATGCCCCAACAACCTGTTCGGAATATGTCTCCACACCAGGCCACTATATTCACTGCTAGCCTTTTGTCGGACATTGTGGACCCTGACCGCCGCACAGCAGCATTTATCGCACTACACACGGGTGGCACTGCATTGCACGAGTGGGACTATAGTCATACACCCATGACTGAGCCATTCTGCATGGCAATGGGGCACATCCTCAGGAACGTGAGTCCCACACACATTGATGGCCTCCAGGCCTTTCCTAGCACCCGTGTTGGGCTTGTGTATGCCACAGCTAGGCACATACACATGCTGGCCACCTGTCATACAGTTGCATGGGCAGTTGAGGATGGTACAGAGGCCGACACATCATACGTTGTCCTCACATTGCCTTTCAGCAACATTCCACATTCTGGTATTGACAACATACACATCCACCTGCGCATCATACCCTGTGTCTCTGGATGTTATGCTATGTGGCTCATGGACTGTACACACAGTGGTGCCAGCATACCATAGTACCTACTACATGTCAGGTACATATTGCATTACACAGTCCTCAGTCATAGGGCCACTCATGTTCACTATATGCTTACATACGGAACATGCTGTCACAGAGTACTGTCCATGCCTAGATTTCCCACACCTACATACCAAGCGCAATTATTGCTCCACCAGCTCATACTGATACCAACCATATGGGTGTCAGTGTGGTGGATACTTCATATGCGTATCATGGCATCAGGATGCATGACACATGGTGCATGCACATCACCTTTGCATAACTACATTCACCCACTGACTATCACATGGATAGTGGTCCCGTACATACATATCACATTGTACATGGTTGCAGTACACACATATGCCACACACAGTCCTGTGGTTACCATATTCCACTGTGGCATGGATATCCTTCTGCAAGACCACACCTATCTGTACTGTGTGTGATGCTGGTACATAGGTAGCCATTGTACCTGTGAACTTCACACATCTACACACAGACAAGGGTACAATAACACATTTATGGTGTACCTTTAACAACAGCTACAGCTTTACATGGCACAACAGTGACATGCCACGGTGTTTACTGGGCTCAGACAGTTTACATATGCGGCTGACATACGGACAACACATCTGTACCCATCTGCATACCACATACTCAGGGGTGTCTTCTGCTCTGACACAGCCCATGTCCTCCACATGTGTGATGTAGATTTATGTTATTTTTATTTTATTTTTATTTTACATTTGTTGACCGGGCTAGTCTAGCTGGATAGCTGTCCATTTTCAGTAGAGGCCCGGGGAGGAAAAGCTCCACACACAAAGGAAAAAAGCCCAATAGAACAATGTAGACATCTTTGTAACAAATGACTACGATAGAAGAATGTCCAAAAAGGACAGGTTACATACAGACTACAGTAGGCAGAGAAATATACCAATACATACATATATATATATATATATATATATATATATATATATATATATATATATATCTATCTATATATATATATGGGTCTACTTTCATAGACCGAATGTACGAATCGCCGACACACAAGTTACTGACCCCAAACAACCGAAAACACACCACACCAACAACTCATAATACCGAACACCACAACACCGACACAAAAAACGTCAACTACACATTACACACAACAACATATCCACTAACCTTAACCTAAACCCTAACCCTAACGTCCGACACTACCGCACTTACCCAACCGCACCTAACCCTAACTCACTTAACACACCCCTAAACCTCAACACCGTCACTATCGCACACTTACCCTACCTGCACCCTAACCCTAACTCACTTAACCCACCCTAAAACATTCAGCCCGTCACTATCGCACACTCACTCCACCCGCATTCTAACCCTGACACATAACACTTCCCTACACTGCTCACGTCACTTCCACACACTTACCTCACGGAACCCTTAGTCCGACACCACCGCACACTCACCTTTTCCACACCCTAACCTAAAATCCCTCACTATCGTACACTTACCTGTCTGCTCCCCAGTCCTAAATCTTTCATTTTCGCACACTTACCGTATCGCGCTCACACGCTGCCGTTGTCGGTCTCTCAGCTGTCGGGATATCGCGTTTTCGGTAACCTACCTGTTCGGTCGTTCCGTCTCGGTCTTCCGGGTGTCGGTGACGTGGCGCTTCAGTCTATGAAAGTAGACCCATACATATATATATATATATATATATATATGTATATATATATATATATATATATATATATATATATATATATATAACTATACTCCTCATACATGCCATCTACGGTGGGCAGTGTGAATGGAATGCTCCTGGATATGTGCACACACGCCACACTGCATGGGCTGGGCTTCTGTGTTACTTCCACGAACACAACACACACCATGCTGTGGAACATAGGTCCTGTGTACATCCCGCAGGGACACACGGTAGCACTGTTCATGTGATACCTCCCTTGCTGTTTGAGTGACACGTTGTCCTGGTACCACCACAGCAGCAGTACTGTGTAGTGGTGCAGTTGACACCTGCCTCTGCTGTTCACAGGACACTACCATGGAGAGGTGACACTACTGTGTACACTGCCCATGTGCTGACACGTGGACCTGCCAGACTGCATTGTTGCCCACTGTGCACCTGTGCAGCTAATACATGTCCTTTGGGCGGGGTTACTTGGTGTCCCTTCCATTTAGACTAGCTATCATGCTACTACTCTGTCCCATACCTACAGGCCATATGTATCCTGTTATTGTACATTCAATAGGCGATACCTGTGTTATGTATGGTATGCCTGTGATACTGTGCATGATATCTGTCATATCTACCTAGACAACTTTACATTACACATATTTGACATACTATCCCCTAATGCAGGGCATACTTGCACGTCGGCCACACCTTACATATGACATCAACGGTATATGCTCATACACATGCATGCTGTGACAGTATACATACATGTACTATCCCCTCCTATGGCACTTCCTTGTTGGACATCCACTGCCAGCAACAGCGTGTGGTATGGCATTGTTCTCTTTAATGCCCTCCTGTGGCATCCCTTGTGGTGTCTCCGCTGTGTACATGATGTCCCACTGCTGTACACACGGTGTCTACAAGTGTTGGTATGCTCAGCAGGATATCACTACATAACTACCTTTCACCACTTTCTGCATTATGGACAAGTGTAATTAATTACAACCACCATTCACATACGGTACAGCTTATTACTACAGATCATGCGTTACACAACCTTACATATCGTGTGTTCTACATACCTTGTTGGTGTGTCGTTCTGTGTATCGTGTATCGTTTTTCCGTTTCCTTTCATTTTCGGTAGTACAATGCTGTTTTGGTATGAGCATACGGTTTGAATATGCTGAGAGTCCTCCTTATATACGTCGATACCTGCAACATGTGGATTCATCCCACCAATTGCTGTTCCTCAGTGAGTAATTACGTGCATATCACCTGTGCATCTACTCCATTCGGAAATTACGCGTCAATACAGGGGTATAATTGGAATCTCCACCTGGGCATTGGCTATTTGCCATACCTTCATGGAGATGGTCTGTATTGTGTTATGTTATGTGTAACTGCAACTGCTATGCGTAGCGAAATGTATATTTTGAAGTCATGTCACCCATGGATTGTGTGTGACAGGTGTAGTATTTGGTTCGACATGGGGGTGTACCTGTCCTGCCGACGACTGATAACGGGGTATTGCATTCAGAACTGTAACATGGCTGTTGTATTCCTTTATACAACGCATGCAGGTATGCATCCGCCTTTAATTGTGTCTCCCACGCGATATGTTGTGGTTGTGCAGATGTCATTGACTGACTGTATGTTTGTGCTGCTATTATGGTTTGTATTCCTTTAATATCTATGGTGGGGGGATATCGGTGGTTGTACGTGACGGATACGGGTTGTAGGCCTTGCATCTCTACATGGACAGTATAGTTGTCTGTGTGCTCCATCCCTACTTGGAGAGGTAACAGTTAATAGTCTTTTGTTATGGGAGTGTGGGTTGGGCTGTTGTTAATTGGTTCCGATATCGTCTGCACGTGGCCTTGCTGCATGTATACCCCCGTAACTTCTGTGGTATATCAGCAGCTATGTGTACGTGAGTAATTACGTGCATATCACCTGTGAATCTACTCCATTCGGTAATTACGCGTCGATACTGGGGTATATTTGGATTCTCCGCCTGGGCATTGGATATTTGCCCTACCTTCGTGGAGATGGTCTGTATTGTCTTATGTTATGTGTAACTGCATCTGCTATGCATAGGGACAAGTATATTCTGCATTCAAGTCACCCGTGGATTGTGTGTGACAGGTGTAGTATTTGGTTCGACATGTGGGTGTACCTGTCCTGCCGACGAATGATAACGGAGTATTGCATTCCAAACTGTAACATGGCTATTGTTTGCATTTATACAACGCATGCAATTATGCATCTGCCTTTAATTGTGTCTCCCACGTGATATGTTGTGGTTATGCTGATGTCATTGACTGACTGTATGTTTGTGCTGCTATTACGGTTTGTATTCCTTTATTATCTCCAGTGGGAGATATCGGTGGTTGTACATCACGGATACGGTTTGTGGGCCTTGCATCTCTACATAACCAGCATAGTTGTCTGTGTGCTCCATCCCTTCTTGGAGAGTTAACAGTTAATGGTCTTTTGTTATGGGATTGTAGGTTGCGCTGTTGTCGTGTGGTGTCGGTATCGCCTGCAGGTGAGCTTGATGCATGTATACCTCCGTAACATCTGTGGTATATCAGCGGTTATGTGTACGTGACAACTATCCCTTGTCAATCTGTCCCAGATATTTGCAGTCATTGTGGTCCTGTTGTTGGGATAGCCTGTTTGCCAGTGGTTGCCGCATATTCAGATGGGAATTGATTGTTTGACACTTGTAGAACACACAGTGGTGTTTATGGGCCAACACGTGGCCACGTTCAGTACAGGGGTAGCACATACATATTTCCGCGATACATACCTATTGCTGTGTGGCTTTGCCAACGTATCATATTGCATGTAACATATCGGTGTCGTACATGCAGGCATGACTATTACATACGTCCTTTCCATTTCTTAGGGGAATATTCCTGTGCTACCATCTGGGACATATTCACTTTGTATCGTTCTATGTCACGACACACCTAGCCAGGGTGGGGCTGTCACTACTACTGTGGGAGTAGTAGTGAACATATGCCTGGGCTAGTCTACCATATGCCTACGCCTAATATTCTGCTCTGCCTCTAACTTGGCACCAACATACACATATTGCAGACACACACACATTACACTCACACAGCGACGCACACGGCACCCTCAGTGCACACGTACACATACTACGGCACTCACGGGGATGGTTGCACACAGTACCTACGTGGACCGCGACACCGGCGGCGGTGTCTACCTCTCCCTTCATATCATCATACTATTACACACACATGTACTGTTACAGTACTGTGTTCTGGTGTTCTTTCAGCCTCGCGGTTATGCATATCGGTATGTTACACGTTCCATGGTTGGCGGTATCCTCTTATTTTGAACCTCCCGGATGTTCAGATTGTTGTTGCACTATGTATACTATGTACAGATATCGCAGGATACCTCTCAGTCACCTTATATCCCTCTAATTCCCTGTCTTATCTGTATTATATATGTGTATATGTGTACATATTTATCTATATATATATATATTATATATATACATAGATATATATATATATATATATATATATATATATATATATATATATATATTTATATGTATACATCTTGCAGCGACCGTGGCAGGCACACAGCAATGCCATATGCTGTAGGACTCACGTACTGTTCAGGTGTTGGCGTCACATGTTCCGCTGGCTGTTGGGTTTACAGTGTTTGGGGGCTGCCTATGTTGGAGTCACATATAAGGCCACCCATACATTACACTTTACAGGTGGTCATGTTTGTGTGCCATCCATTTCACTGTGTGTGCAGGTGGGGAGGTGTCAGTCCATGGGGCCTACGCTGTCAGAGTATGTGCTATACGTTCCCTCTTTGCCAAGGCGTAGGCATATTGGGTATGCCTCCGTCTGCCTACTGGGGCTGGCACAGTGTGTTCCAGGTCCGGAACCCTCTGTGCCTGGACTGGCCTTGGCAACTGTGGTGGGCTTTGTGGCCCTTCACCATTATGTCCCTGCAGCAGCTGCTTCCGCAGGATCATATTATGTAGCATGGCTCATACTATGAATATGTGGGCACATGTGCCTGGAGAGTACTGCAAGGCTCAACCAGATGTATCCAAGCACCGGAACCGTGATTTCAGCATCCCGAACACATGCTCTATGATTATTCTAGTTTGTGCGTGTGCCTCATTATGGCGTTCTTGCATGTGTGTGTGTGCATTTCTGATGGGAGTCATCATCCACGGCTCCAGTGCATAGCCAACATCCCCCACGAGATGGCCTTGTGGGATGTCCCCCCTAACAAATACCTGGTACAGCTGTGAGGCATGCCAGATATGGGAGTCGTGGTAACTTCCAGGGCTGCCAGCACACACATCCATGATAATGCCCTGGGCATTGCACACAACCTGGCAATTGATGGAGTGGAATCCCTTGCGGTTTATGTAGCGTCTACCCTGCTCACCAGGTGGTGACTTGATTTGTATGCGCGTACAGTCTATCACACCCAGTACCTCCGGGTATTGTGCCACATGGTGGAAGTGGCGCATATTGCTAGCCAACTCCTCCTGAGATCTGGGGAAGTATATATGCTCATTGGCATGTGGTAACATGGCATCCAGGAACTGGTGTAGTACCCTGGATGCTGATGCCTGTGAGATGCCCATTATATCTCCAGTTGGCCTTTGAAAGGTACCTGTGGCCAGTATTCGCAAGCTTACACACACCTTTGTGTCCACTGGGATGGGTTCCCCTCTGTTGTTTCTTGTTCTCAGGCATGGCCGGCACAGCTCCACTATTTGATGTAACATGTCCCTGTCCACCCTGTAACGCTCCACTATCTCCTGGTCATGTAGCCCCTGGTAGGTTACCCTTGGTCTGAACACTCTCCTCCTCCTCCGAGGCCTGCGGTGGTTGTCAGCACCCTCCTCCACAACACCGTCTGTCTCTAACACATGCTGATGGATCACAGCTACGGCAGCGCCCAACATGTACATTTTAAAAGTTCTCCGTGTGTTTACACCTATGGTGCGGCATTTGGGAATACACAGCTGTGTGTTGTGTGCATTCACACTTTATACTATTGTGCTGTGCACACCGATGATGTCATAGGGTGGGTTTGTACAGCCGTATCTAAGGGTTATCTTCCATGTTTTACCGATGGAACTACAACGGTGCTGCCTTTGGGGTTGCATTACTCTTGCCTGCCATGGATTACCTTTCGACCTTCCCTTACTAGTTCTGCACATTGCATCTACCATTTTCTGGCATGCATCCTTCAGAGCACTGTCATTTCTACTTTCATGGACATGGCATATCATGCGTTTTGTGTGCTACTGCCATTGTGCTGCCTGTCCACTGTGCTCTGCTGTGTCAGGTCTTCTATCTTTGCAGTCTGCTACCTCCCCTACTTTCTTTGCATTCATATGCCTCCCCTATCCCATTTTGCAGGTTTTGGCATGCAGAGTTGTCAGCTGCCGCCGATTGGCCTTCGTGGGTTGATTAGTGTTGATTGCTCATTAGTACTCCAATTACACTTCTTCCGCATTTCCTTATATTGTTCACATCACCTTCCTGTTTCCGATATTGTTTGCGGGGCGTGCGTCACATGACTAGGTTCTGGGAAGGTTGACATCCTCATACACATGCAGTTTTGCGTGCATTGTGTGCTCTCAGCTGAACTATTACCCCACACCCCGGTTCTGCAGCTTTGATTTGCGATGTACAGCTCAGGTTTGCTGTGCTCCAATGTGCTTACTGCTACGGTGGCACACCCCTCTGCAGATGTCATGTATTCCCTCTAAGCCACTCCTCGGTGTATTACCGCTGCGCCGTTTGGTACAACCTTACTCAAGCGGGGAGTTTGCGATTCAGTATTATCTGCCTCATTTGCATGGCATTGACTACTAATTCATAGTTACCACGCCGAAGACTGCCGCGAGTCCTTGGCAACCCTTGCACCGTGGTTGTGGCATTCCATGCATACCATGATGTATTATGCTGTGGACCTGATGTCTATTACGATGCTGTTTTATAACATTGTTATATTATTTCATTATGTTGCACCTTCCGCACACATGTCCTGCAGTTCTGATGTGAGTTACTGTGGACATGCCATTTAAGTTATTATTTACATGTTGTGCATGTTTTCTTTTGCCATTCTCTGTGTATTTCGCCATTGGCATATGGTAACAGTGTGATACCTGGGTCTGACACACTTCCGTTACTCCGATGTTATGTTTGGGAAAATGTAAACCGTTTTTTTTTTGGTTTACATTGCCATGGGCTTATGCTACACCTGCACCACTTTGTGAATCACTATATGCCTTCATTTGCATGGTGACACACCGCACATGGGGTGTTTAGCATACCTACGCCGGGGGCTGCGCAGATCCCGCGCACGCCGGTAGTGCACATGGTATTGGATCGTACCTGAATCGCTCGGCGGCCATATTTGGCATTGTAACGCCTACGCTATGCGTGCGCCTGGCGCAAGGTTCATGAATCCCGGGGTATGTTTAGTTCCCCTATATTAGATCATTTATAGGAAATGTTGATAGTGCCTATTTGTAAATAATTTTTGTTTAGGAACTTTCTTAATGGTCTCTGCATTTGTGTTGCTATTTTTTTCTTGTTTGTATTGATTTGCTTGTTTTGGATAATTTTTCTTTGTATTTTGTGTGGAGCTTTTCTCCCTGGGCCTCTACTGAAAATGGAAATATATCCAGCTAGACTAGCCCGGTCAACAAATGTAAAATAAATAATAAATAAATAAACATTTTCATCTACAGAGAACTCTCATGCCCAGCAATTATAACCACATTTTGTATACACCGCAGGCATGTGATCATGTCAAAGTTAATAATACTGCTACTAATAATAATGATAATATATTTCAAGTCTGTTTCATATAAGCACATAGTGAAGTATTCCATCTCAAAGAGGCCGTCCATGCTATGGAATAGACTTCCCATGCATGTCAAGTGGAACGCCTCACTGGCCCTCTTCAAGAGAAATCTTGATGAGTGGATGGGAAATAGAAAATTCACCACGGGGATCACTCCAGTGTCTCTACTTGACAGAGGCACTAGAAACTAAGATCAGGTGGCACAATGCCAGGGTAATCCTATGGGCTAGGCTTGTAAAGGCTCCAGGGCCATTAGCCTAGTACACACCTATGAACCGATGAACCTATGAACTTCAAACAAATGCACACTAGACATCCAAAGCAAGATTAGTGACTGCTTAAACTGAGAAAACAAAAAATGTTACATTAAGTCACCAAAAGACTCCACTCCCACCCAAAAGTTATAGACACTAATAGTGACATTTTTGACTGTACATATCTCAGACATCTGATTATCATAAAAATAATGTTATCGATAATGTACTTCAACTTTTGTTACACACAAACAATAGCCACAGTAAAGTATTCCAGCTTGCTTCAAACAAATCATATTAGTCCCATAAAGTCTGACTAATGAACAAATGGCAGAAATAAACTACTTTCATTCACAAACAGCCCACATACAATTATAGCTACTCTACTGTACATATCAGATGTTCAGCTATAATAAAATGAAAAAAAAATCTATTTTAATTTAAAGCCATTTAAAAACAGAATAACTTAAACAGTTGTAAGGAAAAACATTGACAATCTGTAATAGCTATACTACTTACTTTAAGAAAACCACTGACTAAAATATGATAGGAAGATACATGCCTTTAAAATTCTTACCCCTTCTTTTGAACTAATTGTACAAAAACAATTTCAAAGTAATTTGCACCATACCCCTATCACTTTAATTCCTTTTCTTTTAACTGCCATTTGTGTTTGCTCCCCTTTACTTACCAAAGGAGACTTGACTTGATGAATCCATGAGGTACTTGTAATTTCATACAGGAACCTCAACTTGCAGTAATGAAAATTAGTAAATGATGCTCACTTTACAATGCTTCAGACATGGCTTCCATGTTTCCGATACACACAGATCATTATGGAAAGTGCTATTGAGACACTTATATTGTAGGACTGCCAATGCTTGTTCTTAATAGATGTCTGATGTTACCAGTGATATAATGTTCAAATGCTGAGTAGGGAGCTACATTTCTAACACAGTTAACTGGACTCAGTGACATGACATGTTACAGCCCAGAACACTAGATCAGGCAGATCTGGTTAGATGGAAAGTGACCCATTTAATGACGAGAGCACTGGGACCATCATGTAAGCTGTAAGGGAACATGCACTGTCCTCTGAATGGAGAGGAGAGTGGGCACATGTAAAGCACTTGTGGGTACAAGAGACTTCTGAGGTCAGTGTACATAATGGCTGCTCATACACAGCTCGGGCCTGCATTCAGTGCCTCAATGGCAAGCATGACAGTTCCAGCAAGAGGTACATGCCTATAATATTACATTGTGAGATCACTGGTGGTGGACTTTCTCATGCCACACTTCTCACACTAGATTACAAAGTCATCTATTTCCCTTTTTGGGTATTCACATCCACAAACCACATGTGATGAAAGGTGTGAAGTTATTGCTACTGAGCACAGGTCTCTTCACATTTCCTTTAATTTACAAGATTCAGTACTCTCAGATCATCAGCTTTAGTCAAATCACTGAACTTCGAGTTGTTCCACATTCACCAATAGGCAATAACTTGTGCATTTTCTAGTGTCTAGCACAAAGAGCCTTCACATACTTGATGAATGACAAACATGCTTGTCATAGCACGTACATGTCAGATTCTTCTACAGTGTCCTATTCCAGGACTGTACTTCCAATTATCCCGTCTGCACTAGTGGAAGTAGCTGATGTAGAAAGTGGAGCAAAACTAAGGTGTATCTCTGCACATAAGAATGTCTGCTATTGTGTGTTTATATTGTGTATTTCTGTTGATCCTTTCACATACTTGGTATAGCTGCAAGAAGTCTCCATTCCCATATTGACATTGCCAGTACAACAACCATCATGCTAGAGGACATGAAACTAGTGAAAGAAAAATATATCAGTGGCAGATCTGAAAGTAACATTTGATGATGAGGAGGAAGAGCTAGGGTGCTTCAGTGTCTTAGTGATAATCAAAGCACCACTGTTTTGCTTGCTTGTTACACATATTCTGGCATCAGCAGCAGGAATCATATAAACATGCATGTGTCACAAGCTATCCACTATGTTTTCAGCCTTGGGTGGAGACACAGAAAGTGATTGGCCTCAGCACTGGAGTGAACTACTTTATCCACTCTGTCCACTTCAGTGTTTCAATAGGCAGCCAGTGTTCCAGTGTAATAAGCTGGTAGGTGGGCACAGCAACCAGAGGGCAAGCTGTGTCACACACCTGTGCACCTACTATGGTACACTGTATACAGGTGTGTGCATTTGCAGCTGGAGTTCATGTGACAGCATGAGACATATATCAGCATTAGTTTGGTGATACCCAGTTATGATTTAGCACAGCAAGTTATCACATGAGATAATCTACCATCAAAATTAATTTGCCATGATCATATCTGGTGTGTGCAATTCTCCTGACATTTCACAATGCAGAAAAAATAGATATGGCTTATATATATATATATATATATATATATATATATATATATATATATATATATATATATAATGTGTGTGTGTGTGTGTGTGTGTGTGTGTAATATATATATATATATATATATATATATATATATATATATATATATATATATATATATATATATGTATAGGTGTTTGGGGATTGTTACAGTCTGTATTTGGACTCCACGTATTTATGGATGCAGTTATGCAACACATGCTATCACTATCACTGCCAGACCTGACATAGTCTGTGATGGAACATATGCATAAACTGTGGTCTGAGTGATTTCCACACATGCTATTACAGCATCAGTGGCTGCAGTAAGCAATGCTTAGTGTGCTACTGCCAATAATGTTTATACTAGTTAAGCATTTGCACAAGCATCTTATGAAGTGGAAATTGTTTAATGTAACCAAGCATGTGCAGTTAAGGACCTTATATAACATGCACTTACAGAACCCCCTTAGAGTGATTTGGTGCCTGATATAATTCTCATTCACTGATACCATGTAAACTGCATGTCAGCTATCAGTTAAAGAATTGTAGCCCATCTCCTCATCAGCTAGCGTGGGATATATTGATCCATGCCTGCATTATACTGTCCTCAGCAGCATCTGCACAACTTCAACCATGTGGCATGCTGCAGATCAGGAGTGACTTCTACCATTGCCACCAAAGTTTAGCATAGGTATTGCAATATATCACTAAGTTTAGCATAGGATTTACAATATGCCATGTGTTAGCTGGTGGACTGTCTCTGCAGCTAGGTAGACGAATACAGCAACCAAGTTAGTGGCCAGCATGGTATGTTAGCACTGATTAAATTACGTAGGACATATGTCACAGGTAGTGTCCAGTATTTCTTGCAACTACCCTGTACTGGCCACAGAAGCCTTCTTCAGAGCATAGCAGAGTTTTGTATTGCATGGAATTACTGGTATAATGATGGGCTGACTAAGCATTTATCACTTACACCAACCACATCTATTCTGTTCACCATCACTTGTGCTGCTCTGTGCGCCCTTTGTTTCTTGCTTTTTTTTCATTAGTGCAAGCCAACAGTTTTTTTTTGTCTGCAGGCATTTTATGTTGCTCCATGCACTTTATTTTTGGTTGGCACTGCCTTCTAGCATACTAACTGACACAAACGTTTATACTGTTCAAGAAATGTAAGTATCCTGATTTTGCCATAATTTACATTTCTCTAATGCTTATTACCACAGAAGATTATTTTTTTCATTTACTCAGTGATAAACTCCAGCAGGTCTATATTAACTTATGTAAGTCTGTTTTAAGAATTACAACAAGTGACCATCCCCTGCAGGGCCGGCCTCAGCTGCAGTGGTGCCCTAGGCAAAGTAGTGCTCTAGCGCCCCTTAAGCCACACCCACACCATACTTGTGAAACACCCCTATTTGCCCCACACCCACAGGAAGGATCCAGCTCTGTTAGAAATGCTACATCTAAAGAAATCCCAATTCCCTCTGCACCACATGCTCCAGAGACCTCAACCTCATTACTACAATCAACAGAACATACTGGAGGAACAGGTTCATGACCCAGAGACTGCCCATGCTATGGTGCAGATTTCCCATACATGTCAAACAGAGCACCTCACTGGCCGTCTTCAAGAGAAATCACCCCGTGGATCACTCCAGTGGCTCTACTTGACAGAGGCACTGGGAACTAAGGTCAGGTGGCACTATGCCAGGGTAATCCTATGGGCTAGGCTTGTAAAGGCTCCAGGGCCATTAGTCTAGTACACACCTATGAACCTATAAACAACAGCAGGACCCCTAGAACCAGGGTACCCCAACAATCACAGGGTTCGCTGGTGCTTAAACAGGCTATGATTCCACACTATTTTCACACAGATGTGAAAATGTCTTCAGATGACTGACACTGGCTGATTATGTTTGCATGGCAGTCAGCCTCTTAGTAATGAATAATGCAAATAAGGAACCTGGATATGTACTGTGACACCAGTATATCAGCAAAACCATAGATATTTTAAGGACTACTCTAATCAATAACTGTATATACATGCCTTATCTGCTAACATTATTTATAAATAATGTATGCATCCAATAAGGGGCTGACACCCCTCTCCAAATACCTCTCAACCTTTGAGCTTTAAAAATCATAGTATAAGGTCAGAAAAAAGACCAGAGTCTTACTTTTTACAATAGAACTTTATATGCTAGACCCTATATAGTTCCTGGAAAGGAGTTTCCATGGGGTGTATTTATTTGTTTGATAATGTACATATCTATAAATGGGTCTGCCATTATGAGGAACATCAGTAAACTGAGAAGGATCAAGACTAAATCTCTGAGGGCCAAAATTATAACGCACTGCCTAAATCATACCTTTAAGAAGTATGCCTGCAAGAACAAGTGTTTTCACATATTTTCAGTCACCCAAGGCACGTCAGACTATTTAAAAAATCATACACAGTTAGTAATGAAAATAGTTTGATATTAGCTCCTGAGCAATGATGCTCACATCCAACAGGGAGACTGACACCCCCCTCCCTGCCATATTGCATATTTCAAATAAATGTCTATCAGAAAATACAGAATCAAAGTTAAAAGCTATAGTGTATACATTATACATCTTCTCCACCTGCCCCACAGTACAAAACAAACTACCATTTGGTGGGTGGCAGCCCTCTTGAATCATTTTTTGTACTTATTTCTATTGATATGCATTTTAGTAGTTTTATGAAATAACACAAGATGGTATCCCTACAGAAATCAATCAGCTGTTCCAGATCTAGCAAAATGTTCCTAATTTTGCCTCTTGAGATCCCACCTCTTTTTTTAATTAATTATTGAGAATTATGCTCAGTTATAATACCTTCAGTTCTATTAACATTTTAAGTGAATCAGAGTACTATTTAAAAAAAATATTCCTTATTTTGGTCTTCCTGCCCCCCCCCCCCACACACACACACACACACACACACATTTTGACTTTTTCCAGAATATTTGAGCAAATAAATTGAGAGGTAGGGTGTGCATCACTTAATTTATTGATATGCATAAAAATATGATCCTAAAGGCATTCCACAAGAAAACAGCTTGATGTTAAATTTTTGTGTGCCCAAGATACCTTGAAATATTCCATTATATAAGGTAACAGATACTTCATTTAATGACCCCTTTACTAAAACTCTTGTTTTCGATGCCACTTTTATCTATAGAAATAAGGCAGCAGAGATGAGAATATTTCCATGTGATCATTTAAGGATCTTAGGGTATTGTATTTAGAATAAAAAACATGCTGGCACTGAGAAAATGCCATATGTTACCTACATATTCAAGAATCTATCTGAAAACTATTTTTTTTCTAGAAACTTAAAAAACTGAATATTGTTGATTGGTCTGAAAAATCCAGCTCACATCAGTTTGGGGAATTTAAGGAGATTTAAAATAAGAGTGTAAGTAAATCTGTAAGGTTATGCACTATTAAAAATTAGAATATATTTGGTAAGGACTTTTCTAAGACTGAACAACCACACTTTAGAAATTAAGAAAGCAATAAGGTGAAAAGATTTATATAACCAAAGCCGCAGTCCAAAAAGTTTTTCAAACAAGGAACACTACAAACTGTGAGTCTGTGGAAAATATAGCAACACACACACACACACACACACACACACACACACACACACACACACACACACACACACACACACACCTACTCTCTCACACAGCAACATACACATACCTTCTCTTTCATACAGCAACTAACAACTAGTCTAAATTCCACACACTCCTACTCTCTCAAACACACAGACAAGTACTTTCTCATACAGAAATGAAAAGAACTACTATTTTTTAATTATACACATGCACAGCTACCTTCTCTCTGTTAGCAGCACATACATACACACATGCATGCACCTTCTATCACACAAACAGAATGTGTAATTGAAATTCTATATACACACGCACAGACACACACACTCTTTCTCTTGCATACAGAAACAAACAGTTTGAATTACATACGCATACATTTACTTACCTTCTTTCTAAATCAAACTGCCACATGGACTTAGCCCCCCTCTTCACGGAACTGCTAGCTTAAAATTTGCGTGCGACTGCAAATTGGATTTACTTCCACACTGGTGTAAGCACACATGATTCTCATTTAAGTAGAAGATGCTAATAATAATCAACCTGCTGCAGCTGTAAAAGTGGGAAGGCACTCACCTCCATGGTTCTGATGCCCTTGTATTTTTTTTTTTATTTTAATTAGTTTAGTTAGTGCATTCTTTCTTCCCAGCACCTGCTGCAGGCACTGGGAAGAAAGAATGCACTAATTAAAATAAAAAAATAAATAAGTAAAAATTGCGCCCTTTACGAGGCCGGACTGTACGGCACCCTAGGCGGTTGCCTAGTTCGCCTATGCCTAAGGCCGGCTATGATCCCCTGATATATGCTATGCTATGATGATTCACATGGATTTAATTCTAATGCCCTTCTCTCCACTGATAATCACTAAAGTAAGCAACTCAAAGTGACTCTAATTAAGTCAGTAGAGGGGGAAACTGAATGAAAAAAAGGAAAGGCTGCTACATTATGAGAAAACACTGCATTGTGTCAAAAAGGGTTGGCTGAAAAAATGATTTGCATCACTATGGCTGCTTTCACTGTTATTTTGAGAGTAGAATGTATTATATTAAATTGTTGTACTGCAAGACTGTTATATGATCAAGAACAAATCATATTTTTCTTTCACTTTTTGCCCTGAAGAGTAAGTGTAATTGCATTGGTTGTTTTGATTTATATAAATAGTAGGCATTGTCTATATCAATGGCATTGAAACTGTGTTCTGTGGAACCCTGGGGTTCCATAAATCAAAGTCAAAGTTCTTCAGAATTTTTGAACACAATAAGTAACACATGAAAATAATGAAAACATTGACATCACAGGAAAAGAAAAAAAACATCACATTGGTGTCCTTAGGTACATAAATGTACATATCTGCATTTGTACACATCACAATTCAACTGAATTAGGTGTTAAAAATTAAATTTACCATGTAACTTATTGCTTAATGCATTTATATTATTTTATCTCAGTTATCTCAAACATAAATCATTCATGCGAAGTCAATACATATGGGTGGTCCATCTACATGCAAACCTCTCTGTGTTGCTACTCAGTGACAGTGATCATATGACTTCTGGTACGGGCGAATAGCACATGTATTCCTTACACTTGGGGCCTTTTCCAAGTCTTAGTCTGCAAGTTCGGAGCTATAATTTACTATCCACACATTCATTGCATTACATTATGAGGTATGTGATCGCTAAGATATCCAATTAACAGTCAAAAGAAATAGCAGCAGGACCTTCATGATGATTAGTGGCATAAATTAAAGGCAAACAAATCTAAAAAGTTAATGGGCAACAATATTTGAACATTTTCTTCTCTGAATAAATGAATATTTATTTTAATAACACAGGGAGCACTAAAGAAAGTGGGATATTTATGTTTCCTTACCTCTTGTACAGCAGTTGTGTCCAGTGGAAGAAACAAAAAAAGTAAGCAGCACTGAAGTCGCTCTTTCAAAAAAGTCTTAACAGAACTTTCTGGTTCTCTTCCTGTTCGATATATTTAGTCCATTTATCTGGCTTGAATTTAAATAACTGTAGCAGGTGACTAACAAAATATTGTACCCTTTCATTTTCTGGAAAACTTTTAAAATCCACTTCTCCGTCCTCCATTGTTCAGTTTGTCCTTTATTTGACTCCCTTTTAGTTGCCTTCACATGCAAAACTTAGTGAAGGGGCAATATGGCCAGCCTGATAAGATGCAATTACCTTTGACATCAGATGGAGCTTGGACCTCTATAATATAAAACACTAATTTCTCATTGAAAGCTATAGTATCAAAAATTTAAAACAGCTTATAGCTCCAAATAAACAGAACTTGCCATTCTGAAGTATTAGCTGTGATAACAAGGGGTGCAAAATTACAGTCACAGTTTGTACATAACGAAAATAATAAAAACTTTTAAAAAATCACATTAATTCTTTCTGACTGCTGCCAGTTACAAAATACATAGCATCCCATTTCCCAGGGAGCAGCCCGAGTAACTGTTTCCTATATAAAACTCCCAGCCAGTATGCAAGCGTCAATCCTTCCTGTGATCCATAATAAAAGAAGACAGACTATTTCACTATCCATGACTGGAATAAGCCACTCCTTTGCCTTGGGATTGGCAATGGTTACCATGGAGTTTTCCATTTGGCGGGTCAGTCTTGGCTGGAACAAAAGTTACACACATTTCTTCAGAGAAGTTAAATAATAATAACAAACAACACAGAAGCTAATGCACCACTTTATTCCTGGTACGCTTAAAGGTAAAAAGCTGAGGTACCGGGAATAAAGTGGTGCATTGCTTCTGTGTTGTTTGTTATTTTTGTTATTTGAGAGTGGTGTTGGTTCTGAAGATAAATAATAACTAAGATGATAATGTATATTGTTAGACTGCTATAATAGTAAATATGCAGGTTTTTCTGTAGTAACACGCTTCCATGTAGGTACAAGACGTGTAAGGTCTGTTAACTTCTCTTGTTAACGTAGCCTGACTAAATTTTTAGGTTTAATTGATACAGTCCTCTTACATATGTTGTTGATTCATTGTTAATTTCTTCACTTAGCATCAATGCAAGCACACATTTTGGGCCTATTTCATACCTCTTAACAGCTATGATTTTGTATCATCATACTTGTCATACAAATGTACTGATGTTGCTGGTATTTATGAACACATGCATTATTAAATCAATAGTCTTGGTGTATCAACTATATAATAGTGTATAAAACAAGATAGGTTCATAGGTTCATAGGTAGGTACTAGGCTGTTGGCCCTAGGGCCTATATAAGCCTAGCCAAAAAGGTACCCTGGCTTTCGCCACCCAAGAAAATTATTTTCCTGTGCCACTGTCAAGCAGAACCACAGAAGTGATCCCTGTGGTGAATTTCCTATTACCCATCCAATCATCAACATTTTTCTTGAATAGTGTTAATGAGGAGCTCTGTTTGACAAAGATAGGTAGTCTGTTCCAGAGTATGGTATAGTCCATCCCTTCTGGCTCTTTTTAAGCCTTAGTAAGGACTGTTGATGGTCACAGGTGGAGAGGAAAGCTCAAGGTGGTTGATAGTTATTTGGTAAGGGCCCAGATAAATAACTGAAGTCAAGAGCTCTTGCAGCAAGCTGTAAGACAGATTTTGGTAACCAACTTCCCTGTCTCTAATAGTCTATTCTTTCAGATGGATGATACATTAGTGTGACAGACATTCCAGAAAGCCATTTGGTTACTTATTATTGATCATAATTGCCTGAGAGGATGTTAATGACTGCAATGACTTACTAAACAAGGATATTTTCAGCTAAGGCCCAAAGAGTAAAGATTTCCCAGCAGAAACAGTACTTAGTGGAAGTAAATAAAAATTTAAAAAGGTTTAAATAGAATATGCAATAGACAATTATGTGTACACAAACTGTGATTAAGTACGGGAACTAATTTTTTTCTTAATACTCGACCACTAGCAATGCAGTCAGATATATCTGCACACACAGACACAAACACCCCCCCCCCCCCCCTTATAAGCTTCCTTCATTTTAATATAATTCTGGCTTGGTTTTTAAATGTGCTATAAAGATTTATTTGAAAATACATACTTTGGTCCTGCATCTTTGTATGCACAACATGAGCTTGTACAAGGAAAGCTAAGTTAATATATAAATAATGGATTAAGTGGCAGGAGATGAGTTCCAAATAATAAAATGAATGGTTGTTGTCTTTGCTGAGCTCTGATAAGAAGAATTCCTTGATTTCTTAAATTGCTGATTGACAAGTATAGGCTACACAAATCTCCATATTATCAGTCTTGCAGAGTAAAAATGAAGCAAACAGACTAATGCTGTCATTGTTATTTCTGTTGTGTTTGGACAGTGCAGTTACATCCTGTTCTTCTTGAACAAAGATTCTAATACCTCAGTGGCTAAATAGTAGCCTTCATGGCAACAAATCATTCATTTTGTACTAAAAGCTAACTGGGCAGTAGCCATCACTGATTTCTAATTGTACGCTGAACAGCAATGCATATATCCAACATATGAGTCCATGTTAGCTACAAATAAATGTGAACTTTGAGTATATCTGACAGGTACACTTATATTTTCTACTTTGCAGTCTATGAAGATATTAAATGTAAAATTGCACTGGCCTAATGAACTATTCATAACTTTTATATATCTGAAACATATATCCAAACAATTTAAGTCAATGATGGTGCTAACTCATTTTTGAAGTTTGCTGTCCAAAATCTTCATCAGAGATGGAAGAGAGGTAACAATTCTTAAGAGATAGTTTGGAATCTGCATTCATTACAGACAATAAAGATAATGAGTGTTTCATTTCTCTTGCTGGCAAGATGAAATTTCTAGAAATTTCTGTTTAGTTACTGCTGTATATGTATTTACACTTCTGGAAAGGATCATCTGCTGTATATTATCTGAAAGGGAAAAATTATCAATAGCAATTCTTCTTCTTCTTCTTTCAGCTGCACCCATTAGGTGTCACCACAGTGGATCATCTGTTCCTATTTCTTTCTGTTCTCTGCATCTTGCTGTCACACCAACCAGCTGCATGTTCTCTCTCACCACATTCATAAACCTTATCTTAGGCCTTCATCTTTTCCTCTTACCTGGCAGCTCTATCCTTAGTATTATTCTCCCAATATGCCCAGCATCCCTCCTCAACACATGTCCAAACCAATGCAATCTTACCCCTCTGGCTTTGTCTCCAAACTGTCCAACCTGAGCTGACCCTCTAATATACTCATTTCTAATCCTGTCCATCTTCCTCACACTCAGTGAAATTATGCTGAATAATTATAGGTAGGTGATTTTTAGTAATAGTGACTAGGATATTTCCTAAATGTATATAGAGTATGTTAAGCAATGCTAGTTTAGAACAATTTGTTTTTCTGCCAACTCAAAAAGTGATGCTTCTATATCCAGCTGCATTACTGAATGGGTGGTTATTTCCAGTGCTGACTCAGGAGGAGAACCTTATACACAATCAGGACTGAGTGAAATATTATGAATATAATTTAAAAACTATTATACACGAGGTAAGTTCTTTTCAACTCTTGTTTATTAGTCCTAATAATAAACTTTACAATATATTTTACAATATAATTTTGGTCACTTTTAAGATTGAGATAAGTTTTCTAATTTAACTCTAACCAACCCATTTTTCAGATGGATTTCTGGTTAAAAACTGGACAATTAAAATGAAAAGAAGGCAACTTAACAACCGCTTTGATAAATGATGCAAATACTTTTGTTTGACCTTCTGAAGAGCAGTTAGTTAATGCTACCAAAAAACCTAAATTAAGCAAAAGAAGTACCAAAAGGTGAAAATATGATGAAAACTACTAAGCATTCGGCTTTACTTGGATGGGAAATAAAGAGCCAAAGGGGTTGTGTGTTGAATGTAAAAAAATCCATTAGTAATAGCAGTTTAAATCCTGCAAACGTAAAAAGACACATGGAGTCAAATCATCCACATTTGTATAATAAAAATACTGAATACTTTCAGTGTAAATTTGGCAAACTGAAAAATAAAAATAACGCATTTTCTAAGTACATGTCTTGTGACAATGAAACATCTCTTGAGGTGGTTTCTTTCCAAGTTAGTTATCAAATTGCTAGAGAATGTGAGGCATATACAATTGTTGAAAATTAATAAAACCCTGTATTAAAAATATAATATTTTGCAAACTTGGTGAGAAATATATAAAGAAATTGACAGCATACTACTCTCTGATACCACAGTTGCAAGACATATAAAGGAAATGACACTATTTTGTGAAAATTTATTAATGCGCCATTTAAAGTCAGTTTAGCTATTTGGATTGTATTGGCTTGCTACATCTTTAATTCCACAATCCAAGAGGACATGCTTGTTTACAAACCTCTCATAGAGAGGACTAGTGGAGAAAAAAAATGAACTCATTTATGCATACATACATACAGAAACATAAAATAAGTTGGGATTTGTGTTCACACATTTGTATGGATGGAGCAAAATCCTTATTAGGTCCAGAAAAAGGAGCAATATCACGAATAATTGCAATAGCTCCACACATTGAACATTCTCATTGCTGTCTTCATCATCGCACACTCATAGAGAAATGTATGCTGAAAAATTTAAAGGAGGTTTTGGATGAAGTATTAAAAATGATAAATTTCCTAAAAAAAGACTGAATTCAAAATTTCTTTTCTTTGTTATGCGAAGAATTATCTAGCAAGCATAGAACCTTACTATTACATGCAGATGTGCGATGGTTACCACAAAGTAAAATCTTGAATTGATTTTTTGAGTTAAAAGATAAAATAAGAATTTTTTAAAAGAACAAAAACATGCGTATGCTCCACATTTACATAATGAAATATGGTTGCAATTTGTGGCCTACTTGGCAGATATGTTTTCAATTTTACATGAACTTAAAATTAGCATCAATGAAAAAGTTAATGCACTACTCTTAAAATTAGATATGTGGGCATCATATATAAAAAATAATAACGTGCAATGTTTTAAAAACATAATAATTTTCTAATGGGGAATGACTTGAATTTAAATGAAAATGTGAAATAGACCTTATTAGAACACATTTCCCAGTTGAAAATAATTATAAGAGAGTATTTCCCAGAACAAACCAAGTCGTATGACTGGAATAAAAATTCATTTCACTATTAAAATAAATCTGATCACTTGTTACTGAAGGAAAGGGAACAATTAATTGACATATCAACAGATTCAACATTAAAATGAAAATACTAACGAAGAAATTCTTGACTTTTGGTTACAAATTTACACAGAATATCCTGAAATATCTAAGAAAGCCATAAAAATCTTAATGCCTTTTGTCACAGCTAACTTGTATGAAAAATCTTTTTTTACTTACATAGGAATGAAAACAAAATACAGGAATAGATTAGATGCCAAATTTGAAATGCGTTTACAGACAACACCAATAGAATCAGATTTTAACATTTTGTATAAAAAAATGCAAGCACATCCCAATCATTAAGAACATATTTCCCAGTTGAAAAAAACTATGAGAGCATTTTCCAGAACAAACCATGTCATATGACTGGATTAAAAATCCATTTCACTATTACAATGAATCTGATCATTTGTTACTGAAGGAAAGGGAACAATTAATTGACATATCAACAGATTTGACATTAAAATCAAAATACGAACAAGAAGAAATTCTTGATTTTTGGTTACAAGTTCACACAGAATATCCTAAAATATCTAAGAAAGTCATAAATATCATAATGCCTTTCATCATAACTTACTTGTGTGAAAAATCATTTTTTACTGATGTAGGAATGAAAACAAAATGCAGGAATAGACTGGATGGCAAATATTAAATGTGTTTATAGACAACACCAACAGAACCAGATTTTAACATTTTGTGTAAAAAAAATGCAAGCATATCCCAGTCATTAAAATTATATGTAAGTATTCCTGTTATATTCTGTTACATTTTTATTCAGAATTCTTGTTTGTAATTTGTAATTGTTCTTTAATTGTTCATTAAAAGAATATTACAAGGTAATTATAATTTTCTTTTTTAATTTTTTACACAAAAATTGGTATGTTTTCAATGATTTCTTCACATTTTTTTAATTCTCGGAGAGGACAGGGTTCCACAAAAAATGTTAATAATGTGAAAGGTTCCGTGAATCGACCAAGTTTGAAGATCACTGGTCTATATGTTTCAACACACACAGCTGCTAATATGATCAAGATTTGGAGGCTACCGTTATATATAATCAAGCTATTAGAGCTAACTTAAGTATCTAACCTGGATCGAAACATAAGACCTCATACCATCTTTACTTAAAAAGCCCAGACATGCACAGGTGGAGGAAAGTATGACAGAGATGTTTTCTTCATTATCTTAGTTATACAATGTTTCTCTCTCTTTTCTTTTATTTTTTGATTCCTGACTTGCACATATTTGTTAATTTAAAATTGGATGGATTCAGATCTTTTTAAGCAGATAGACTAGAGAGAAGGCAATTAAAAATTATGTTCGTTCCCATATCTTTACTGGCCAAGTACATATACATACCATTCTTCTGTCTAAGAAATTTACTCAAAAAGTATTTCTTGCATTAGAAACTAGTTATCATTATTATTTGTAAATTAACTTTAATCATGTTTTATAATTGCACATTGTATTTATTTGTTGGCCTAATGCGATGCTGCTTACATTAACCAGTGATTCTAAACAACAACACAGGAATTAGTTTCAATTATCTAGCATTCTGATACATAGCAATCTGACGTACATGCATACTGGAGTAAGGCACCCTGATAACAGGTAGGTGACCTTAAACAACATGGGTGGAACAAGACATTGGCATGAAATGCATCAATTCTTTTTTTTCCCCTTCTTCTGATGACTCCCAGTGTTAAATATAATAAGTATATCGCTGTGGTGGATGCAACCCCTGCATAGCATTGTAAGGAACAGAGATGGCCCACATAAAAGTGATTACTGTATTTCTCGTCAGTTTTTCTTTTTTGTCTGTATTACATTTTTGTTTCGCTACATATATTGTGGACTGCACAAACACAAGAGCCTAGAAATAAAAATATAGCTTGCAATATTTTATGAAAAAACAGACAATAAAGACCCAGTTCAAACATTAAGGACTGCACCATTAGCTGTATGAAAATAAGTTAGTGTTTAGGGTAGCTTGGATTTCCAGTCAAAAAAGCTATACTGTGGAGAAGTGTGTCATATAACAAGGCGAAAAATAAAAAAAAATGGGCAAAGTTGGCATAATGTTTAAGGTCTTTACCTCACAGATACAAAGTACCAGATTTGATTCTCACCTCTAGTTATTTAATAAGCTTGTCATAGTCTATAGAGTGATAGCCTAGAATTTACTTATGAACCTATGTCTAATGCCCATCTTTATTGGTGAAGTTTTATTTCTGGGCACAACAATTACGAAAAAGAGAAGTCATGTAGCACTACTTTCCAGAATTACTAATGCCACTTTTAGGAACCATCTCCACAACAATAGACAGGATTCATTTACAAAGAACTCTTGGATCTGAGTGCAAGGTCCCATTTTGCCAGTGGCCTGATAACATGTATCTGGGTAAAATATCAGAGGTTAGAAGTTAGAATCTGTTTCATGGTTATGGAGTAGATGGTTATCATAGTATATCAAATAAGACACCCAAACCAATGGTGCTGAGTTGCAGTTTTTGAACAGAATCATTATACACCTGACTGGTACGGTAACGGTGGTACACTAGGAGTCAGTGTAGCAAAACAGGTGTAAGGAGATAGAGGAGTATGAGGGCTTCTACACTGATTGTTCACATGCCAGCCACTGTTTAGGGGAGGGTAAGTTGTGCTACTCACTGGGAATAGTAGGTAAGAAAAGACCAACTGCTGTCCCACTATCAGGATACAGGTGTCACTGTGACACCAGTAGGGTACAGGCATAGAGTCTAGTCACTGTGCCAAAGCAGGGTACAAGATTAGAGTCCAGTCACTGTCCCATCATCATAGTGCAAAGAGTCTAGTATCTGTCCAACTGTGAAAATACAGGTGTGCAATCCAGTTATTCTTCCTCCATCAGGATGCAGGTGAAGAAACCGGTCACTTTCCTACCATAAGGATGCAGATGAATACCATCCAGTAATTGTCTCACTGTCAAAGTGTAGGTATTGAGTGGAGTCACTGTCAAATCCAGATACTTATTCTATCATTAGAATGCAGCTGTATGTCCAGTAATTGTCCCATTGGTAGTATGGAGGTATATAGAGTCCAGTTACTATCCCACCATCAGATTGCAGGTGTATAATCCAGGCACTGTCCCACCATCCTTGCATATATGAACAGTCAAGTAACTGTCTCTCCATTTGAGTTTAAATGTTTTGCTGTCACTATTATGCTGTTTAGATAATTTTAAGTATATCTATATCTATAACTATTTCAATATCTGTTTCTGTATCTATATCTATATCTATATCTATATCTATATCTATATCTATATCTATATCTATATCTATATCTATATCCGTATCTGTATCTGTATCTGTATCTATATCTATATATATATCTATATCTATATCTATGTCTATATTTATATAGTTAGTAAAAAAAGCATTTGTTGTTGAAACAATGATCACTAGGTGTCTGGAGTACATGCCTATGAAGGAGAAATAAACCAAAGACACAGCATTCGGCTCTGAGGTGGGAATGTGGTTGAGAGACTGTAAAACTAGTGAAAGTCCTGGTAACACAGTTTATTGACCTGATTCAAAAAGACTTGCTCTAATTGTAAGTCATCATTTACACTGAGAGCAGGTCTTTTGGAATCTGACCCCATTGTAAGCTTGTTTATATAAAGGATTAGACTGAAGTATGTCACTTTCACTGAGAACAAGACTTTTGTACTCAGGTCAAACTTACATTGAGAACAACTCTTGGAATCTGGCCCATTGTTTGCTTTGAATTAAGCACTAATGGAAAAAGCTTTCTTTTATTGTTGATCCAGAACCTGGAAGTATATTTGGGATTATCAGCACCAGTGTTCATTTGTTATTGATAATTGAACCAATTGTTATCATTTGATGTGCTAGGCATCTAACTTTACCGTTGCTGCTGTATATCATTTTGTTTATGGCAAAGTCAGGCTCACCTTCTCTGTCTGAATAAAAAAAATAACACTTACTGTTATTAAACTGCGTAATGTCTGTTGATTAAAATACCTTTACATGCACACAGGCACACACACACACACACACACACACACACACACACACACAGCACACAACTATATATAGATAGATAAAACTATATGTGTGTGTGTGTGTGTGTGTGTGTGTGTGTGTGTGTGTGTGTGTGTGTGTGTGTGTGTGTGTGTGTGTGTGTGTGTGTGTATATATATATATATATATATATATATATATATATATATATATATATATATGGGATCTGTACAGATCCTCAACGGCACTTTCTGCCGAAGCAGAAATCACCAAACATTCATAACTGAAAGTGCTGTTCACCGAAGCAGCACTTTCAGTTATGTATGCTGGTTGTGCCAGTCGCACTGTGGTGCGGTTAAGGGAGAATTCCATTTTCCCCACTGTAGTGCGACCTCGGAGTGAGAATATAAAAGTTGGGGGGTGTAGGGGACACAGACCCCACATGGGGGGTGCAGGGGGGCAAGAAGATTTAGTATTTTTTTTTTGTTTTTGAATGGACTTTAATGAAAGCGCTTTATCGGTGAAAGCATTTTCGTTAAAGTGTGTTGCGGTATTTTGGATTCGGACTATTGAACTTTCGTTCAATAGTCCTAGATCCATATATATATATATATATATATATATATATATATATATATATATTATATAGATACTGATATAGATATATACATTATATATTTTTTGCTGCCATTACAATGATTGGTAGCTAACCTAGATCCCAGGTCATGGCAGAGTGGGTGAAAAGGACCCTGCTTTATTCCAAAATGTAGGACCGGACTAAGGGAAAGTGCCTTATTTCCATAGCTCTGATACACGTAGGTATAGCACAGTTATTTGAAACACATTAGGTTGCTGTTACACTGCAAATGATATGCCTGTCCAGGGGATACCTACCAAATGGACACTGTCTGTAGTCTAGTTTGGTGTGAGGTGATGTGATGTGATTCATGAAAACGCCATTGCAAGGAAAACCAATAAAAGAAAATCAGCAGGATATTGTTATATGCACTGCTAACATGCATACTGCATATTTGGATGTGTAATGTATGGTATCAGCTGGTGTAATTATACAAGCATGACTGAATATGAAATTATGTCTCTGTGCTGTACAACACTCTACAGCAACTAGAGATGCATGGCACATAAAAAGCAGTAAGAACAGTAGGCATGCATTATATATTTATTTATTTGACATTTGTTTACCAGGACAGTCTGACTGGGTCAGCAGAACCCATTTTGAGTGCAGGCCTGGGGAGTAAATCTCCAAGTACATATATATATATATATATATATATATATATATATATATATAAATTGCAATTCAAACATAGTTTTCAAATTTTACAATAACAGCTTTAATTTTTAACAATAAGCATTTGAAAGGTTTCAACATAAATAAATTAAAAGTATTAAATATATGTAAAAGCTAAGATGTAATATGTATAATAAACAGTGTCATTGTTTATGTTTGAGTGATGACAAAGACATATATTTATATATACCGTTAACATAAAAAGGAAGAGTAGGGAATATGAAATAGAAGTAAGTTCAGCCTACAGTAGAGCAGGCGCATAGCCAAGTATTGTTTAGATGTTGTTTTAATGACATTTTGAAGGCTGATAAACTGTGAATTGACCTAATAGCAATAGGAAGAGAATTCCATACTTTTCTTAAAGAGCTAGAGTAGAGTCACTGCCCAGATTTTTTTTGATGTTTTGGTGATATTTAGCAGTTTTTTTGTCCTCAGATCTTAGGGTTCTGTTTGGTTGGTAAGGTTTAATTAGATTGTTTAGTGGTGGACAAGCAGAGGGCTTGCAGACTAGGTAATGCAGTGTTGATAGTTGGATATAAAGGAGTTGACTGGGGAGTTCAAGCCAGTTAAGTTCATGCAGAGGTCTACAGTGACGAGTACAGTATTTAGAGTTAGTGGCAGACTTTGCCACTTTGTTATGGGACAGTCCAGTTTGGACTTACTGGAAGTTTGTAAGTTGGTGAGAATGGTGGCACCACAGAGCAGGGAGGGGAGCAGGAAAGCTTTAGCCAGGGTGATTTTAGTTGAGGTGCTTAGGAAGTGTTTCTTTCTGAAGAGAATACATAATTTCTGGCAAGCGTGCTGTGCTATTTCAGTAGCTGTACTGTCTGTTGAGTATATCTTGAATTGCTCTATACCAGATGTGGGATTTTTTGGGTGAAAGAGTTTGTGGTTTTAGGGTTAAAGAAACGTTGTGCATTTGTTAGCCAGGTTTCAACTGCAGTAAAGGACTTTTGTGTGATGGAGAGGAATTCAGGAAGAATGTGAGAGGTACAAAGAACTGTAGAATCATCATCATATTGTACAAGAGCTCCAGGGGGTGAGGAAGTATGTAAGTTGTTAGTGACTATATTAAATAGTAAGGGACCAAGGATGGAGCCTTATGGGATACCTGTAGGGTTATGGAGAAAGGGGGGACGTTTGTTTGCCCATTTTACAGCTTGTTTCCTATCCTGCAAATAACTCTGAAATCATTGTATTGTAGTATGAGAAAAATGTAAGTTGTAGTGTGTACACATTAGTGGGGGGGGGGCTGTGTCAAAGGCTTTATAGAGGTCTAAGAATGCTGTAGATACATACTTTCCTTTTTCTCTAGCCCTGTTAACTGTGCCTGTAAAGGATATTAAGGCAGTGGATGTGCTATGGTGAGGGCAGAAACCATACTGAGTTGGTGTGAGTAGAATATTTTGTAGAAGGAATTGCAAAAGTTGCTGGTGTATACATCTTTCAAGAATTTTGGAGATGGGAGATAAAATGGATAAGGGATGGAAATTGGAAGGTTTTGTGGAGATACCTCCTTTGTGAATGTGGGTGATATGTGGCATTTTCCAGATTGTCAGCTGAGGTTGAGCAGGGTTCTAGTTTTAGCAGTAGCCTTTTTGTAGTAGCAGATATGGAGTGAAATGAAAAAGTGGATATGTTGCTTTTACTGACTTTATGTATATCATGCTGGGTAGGATCAAATGTAGTAGTGGATGTATTGTAGGTGGTGGATATGGTAGTGGAGAGGGAGGGTCTGGTGCTGGAGGTGTTTGTCAGTAGGTCTACTATAGATTTTATAAACTGGTTGTTAAAATCTTCAGCTACGAGGGGTGACAAGGCTCCTTGTGTTGAATTGTGTTCCTTATTTTTATCTGGGTTAAGTAAGGTTGATATATAATGCCAGATTTTTTTGAGATTGTTTTTGTGCTCATGTTGAAGTTGGGAATAATACATTTTTTTATCTGTATTCACTAGCTTTTTTACTTGGTTACGAAGTTGTTTGAAAAAGACAAGGCTTCTGTGAGTTTTATTTTGCTTCCATGTGTCTCAGGCTATGTCTCTTTTTTTTCATAAGGTTTCATAAGGTTTTTACATTCTTTTTCTAGCCATGGTGCTATATTCTTTTTTATTCTTTTTGTATGTTCTGGGGCAAGGGTATTAAGTATATGTAAGAAAGTGGAGTTAAAGTAGTGTACAGCTTCATCAAGAGGAAGAATTTTTAGAGGAGCCCAATTAATTTTGCTGAGTAGATCATTAAATATTTGCTGACTGAATTTAGATACATTTTGGACTAATTTCACAGTATGTTGTTTAGGTTGGTGAAAGTTGGATCTGATGGCAAATGTTGGAAGACGCTCACTGAGAGGGTACCTGTGGAGGAAAATTAGGATGGATGTGATACTAGTATACAGTCTAGTTTATAATGGTGAGTGAAAGTTTTATTACACCTAGTAGTGCTTTTGATGAGTTGTGAAAAACATAGAGGCTTATACTGTTTGTGGGTGAGTTAAATTCAGTAGTTTGCCAGTTTATGTTGATGTCTCCAAGGATGATAGTTTCATGTTTAGTTGTATAGGAGGTCCATGATGGTATGTCTTCTAAAATTATTAATGTGACACCACTGCACTAGCCCAGTAATCAAGGAGCTTCAATCCTCACCACTAGCACCAGTGAGGGATGTGCACATTGGGAGGATGACAAGTACATGCACAGTAAAGTACAATTTCCCTTAAGAGCACATAGAGATCACAGTCAGTCTAGGGCTGGTTTCTCTCTCTCTTTCTCCAGATCCCCAAAAAGACTCCCCACTGGCACAGCTATAGGGTTAAGATCTCAGCCGAGTGGCCAAGCTAAGACCTTCAGCACCCTTTCTGTCCAATCAGTGCTTCATGTCCCTGCCCAACTAGCCGACACACACACTTTGAGATTTGATTGATATACAAACACACACACACACACACACACACACACACACACACACACACACACACACACACACATCTGGGAAAGGCTGGCACAGGTTTACTAGCTATGTCCCCTTCTGCCCAGGTTATAAGGTAGTACCAGCTGCCACTAGCCACCCTTACTTATCAGTTACTATTAAGGCCCTTACCAAAAAGTACCAAATCCTACTGTGTAATGTTACTATTAATCCAAATGGTAAGTGTGACTAAGACTTTCAAGGCTATTTAGGAGTGGACTGTACAGTGTCACCAAATACCCTAAGCGCATAAATATCTCTAAACAAACCAGCCACAATTAAAAGGTTTAAATATATTTAATAATAAGTAATAAAAGAACAGAACTATACTCAATCAATACAGTAACTACAGAGTTCAGAATCACAGGAAATATTGTAAAACAACATTGCAGGACAGTTTCAAATAAATACAGAAAACATGTAAACTAATCTTCACTAATCTTCACTATATTCCTATCTATATCTAAAAGAAATGTATTTTCCTTAGCTACTTACTATTAGCAAGACAGAAGTGCTGAAGATGGATGTTTCCAGGTCCAAAAACAAATACAAAATGCACAGTCTCTGGGAGAGTTCCCAAATTAATATCAAAACATTACTGCTGGGTCAGCTGGATGACATCACTGTTTGTCACCTGCCTTCAGTTCCCAGACTTACAGATATCAACAGAATTTTTAGCATCTCTGTGTGAGTAGTACACATCTTTCTGAAGTTTGCCTAGAACTGGAAGTCATAAAACAGTTAAACACTTTTACGTTTTAAACCTAGTAATTATTTCTGTTTCAAGACAATAGAAATAAACTTTTAGCTCTAGACATCCTATCTCATTCCTGCCTTGAAACTAACTTTTATAGCACATTATAAAACACTTTTAACTTATTCTCTTGAAGCTTTGCAAGTTAAGTCTGTATGTTCCAACTTCTACCATTAAAACACATATCTGCACAGGTATATAGTTTATACACATTTCTGCTCTTTTCCAGCAGGGTACACTGTGGTTACATTCTTGAAGCTCAGTACATAAAATACAGTTCAACACACACTTCTGTACCAGTAGTTTAATATCCACATATTAATATTCACAAATGACATATGATTATTTACAAAATTTCAGATAGCTAGGCTGGCAGCCTCACAAGTATACTGTGTCCTGGGGGAACATATACTACTATAATACAGATCTGTTTTGTTTTGTTAAGGTTCAGGAATGAGATTAGTAGCTCAGTGTGAGAAAATGTGGGTGTTTCGTTAGCGTAGGTTGTAATGCTGTGTGAGTTAGTATATAGCAGGGCTACCCCTCCAGCTTTCTTATTAGGTCTGTTTAATCTTGCTATTGCAAAATTGAGGGGTGTAATTTCACAGTCTTTTATATTAGAGTGTAACCAAGTTTCTGTTAGGGCAAGAATATCAGGTTTAGTTTGATCTATACAGGCATGTAGTGCAGATATTTTGTTGAAAAGACTTTGGAGGTTTAGTGTTATAATGCTTAGGTTTCTAAGACAGGCATTATTATGTGGGTTAGTGAGAGGCCCTGGGTTAGGGTGTATATCTCCACTTTGAAGCAGAAAGGAGATTAGGTATGAGTACAGTGAATTGTATTTTTTGTGAAAGGTGAATGAGAGGTGCAGAAAGTGGGGTTTACTGTATGCTGTGGTAAAGTGTTTGA
The DNA here is from genome assembly GCF_019279795.1 of Protopterus annectens. Classification (NCBI taxonomy): domain Eukaryota; kingdom Metazoa; phylum Chordata; order Ceratodontiformes; family Protopteridae; genus Protopterus; species Protopterus annectens. Next base: position 706,119,654 of record NC_056739.1, on the reverse strand, counting down.
GAGTAGAGTGATAGGGAAGAGAGTACAAAAATATATAGGGAATATGTCTGAGAAATGAATTTGTTTAGATGGGAAACAAGTGGTGGCTGTCTCTTATGAGTAACAACATGCAGGAGCTTAAGAAGAAATTGATGTTGCAAGGTCTAGGATTATTAGTAAAGAAGTTAGACAAGACACTAAAAGCACTATTAGTAGTGATGGTGAGTTTGGAATGAACTTGTATGTGTGCGGTGAAGGAGAGGAGACTGATATGTAATAATCTTAGAAACTGGGTGAAGGGGGGGCATATAACTGGTGTTTTCTTGATTGGTAGTTAGATGTTCTGGGTGGACAATAGTTAAGTGTGAGCTGAATTGATTGGTGTTAAAGAGATGGGGTGGAGTCTATAAAGTATAAAAGTACGGGTAGTGGGGGTGGGTGGGAAATGAGGTTAGGGTAGGGAAGCAGAGTGAGCTCGATCAAGGGTAGGGTGAATGTATCAGGATGCACCTGATCTGAGCGTCTGGACCCAAAATAAACAAGCTGTAAGTCAAAAGTGTTCTAAAGAGGTCTGAAATAGGTAATGGATACTGCCTATTCACCTGAGAGATAAAGAGATGATTTAGGGTGTAGTGCTGTTCTATACAGAGGTAGCTACAGATCACTGAAGAGTGAGGGCAACAAGATGCAAGTTAGGACAGAAAGACAGCAAAATAATAAAATAAATCTATTTTAATGGAAAGATTGTAGTAGAGGCTGGGAAAACATTTTACTTATTGTAAAGTGTCCTATCAGAGGGAAGGAAATATAGCAACTCAGTGTAGCTGCAGAGGTTAAATTGGGGTGGGAATGCTAGTCAAGACTGATTAGAAAAGTGTTTCTATTGAGTAAGTAGGGCAAAGGGTGAAGAAACAGGAAGGAAGGGAAAAAGCAAGACAAGCCAAAAAGATATGAAGAAAGATCCACTGGTATTAGTGATGTACAAGGTGCACAGGATATAAAGTCAATTAGAAAGGAGGTAAGGAGAATGTATTTAGAGGGATAGACAGTGACAGACTGAAAACTCTAAAGCATACAATGTGCAGCCATTCATGTGGCTGTAAGCAAAGAATCAAAACACTGCAGCAGATTGGAAACATGATGCACTCTAAGTACAATAAAGGCACTTGAAATAACTGTCGTGCACAACACCATTGATAAATACACTTGCAACCCTATACCGGCAATTTCTATTTTAAAGCAGAGCAGATAGACATATTACATTAAGCTTAACATTTCTATTGAGAAGCACAATAAGAGCACTTGAAGTAACTGTCATAATTAGCACCATTGACAAATATATTAAAAACACTATACCAGCAATTTCTATTTTAAAGCAGAGCAAATAGATGTATTACATTAAGCAGGTAATTGCTAATGGAAAGCAGTGCATTAATAACATTGGTAGTGATTACGTTATAGTAGATGATCATTAGAAAAACACTATATGTGTAATGACTGAAACTGTGCGCAGTCTGGCTATATAAATATAAGCACTTGTAGCATAATTACTTAGTTTCCACAATTTCCAACACTCAATGGTATAAAACAGTTGCTGCGAACGTACATCTCCAAACACAGTGAGTGGCAGAGAAGAAAGGAATAGGATTAAGTAAAAGATGGCACCAATGCTCAACACAAAATTTCAAACTGAAGCAAAACATCACAGGAGGGAGGACAGGGTGAAATAGACCTATGTGAGCAAAGTAGAATAATTCATAAATGGGAGGGGTGTAAAGTAAGAAGGAAAGATATCAGATGCATCTGATCTGGCTGCTGAACCCAAAATGAAGAATCAATAAGTCAAGGGAGTTCTAAAGGGGTCTGGAATAGGTAATGGGTAGTGCCTCTGCACCTGAGAGATAAACAGATGTTTTAGGGTGTAGTGCTGTTCTATATAGAGGTAGCTACAGAGCACTGAAGAGTGAGACTATCAAGATGCAAGTTAAGATAGAAAGACAGCAAAAGAATAAAAGAAATCTATTTTAATGGAAAGACTGTAGTAGAGGCTGGGAAAACCCTTTAGCTATTGTAAAGTGTCTAATCCGAGGGAAGGAAATATAGCAACTCAGAACTGGTAGTAGGGAGAAAATAGGTTAAATTAGGGTGGAGATGCTAGTTAAGACTGATTAGGAGAGCATTTGTGTTAAGTAGGGTAAAGGGTGGAGAAACAAGAGGGAGGGGAAATAGGAAGACAAGCCAAAAAGATATGAAGGAAGGTCCATGGGTAATGGTGATGTATAAGGTGCCTCTTAATTATATTTATTCGAAAGGTATTATGTATATTTTATTTTTGATATTAAACTTAGACAAGTCACATGCACTTAAATGAGAAAAGGGCAACTGTATAATATCTTTACTAGTTCCTTAGCAAACGCTCTTTTTTCATAGGAGAAGGACTCGTTTGGTTGCAGTTCAGCACATCCTTTTGCATGTAGGCTATTTGGCAGGTTGGGCGGTTGTAGACCTGGAAATGAAAAGAAGGGGAGAAGGGAGAGATGAAATAGCTGGAGGTCATACAAAAAAAATGATAATATGGAGCACGAGATATAAAGTCAATTAGAAAGGAGTAAGGAGAATGTACTGAGAGGGATAGACAGTGACAGATTGAAAATTCTAAAGCATACAATGTGCAGCCTTTCATGTGGCTGTAAGCAAAGAAACAAAACACTGCAGCAGATTGGAAACACGATGCACTCTAAGTACAATAAAAGCACTTGAAATAACTGTCATGCACAACGCCATTGAAAAATACACTTGCAACCTTATACTGGTAATTTCTATTTTAAAGCAGAGCAGATAGACATAGTACATTAAGCTGGTAATTTCTATTGAAGAGCACAATAAGAGCACTTGAAGCAACTGTCATTCATAGTACCATTGACAAATATACTTAAAACACTATTCAGGCAATTTCTATTTTAAAGCAGAGCAAATAGACATATTAAATTAAGCTGGTAATTTCTAATAGAAAGCAGTGCATTAATAACACTGGTAGTGATTACGTTATAGGACATGATCATTAGAAAAACACTATATGCATAATGACTGAAATTGCGTGAGTAGTCTGGCTGTATAGATATAAGCACTTGTAGCATAAACCTTTAGTTTCCACAATTTCCAACACTCAATGGTATAAAACAGTTGCGGCGAGCATACATCTCCAAACACAGTGAGCAGCAAAGAAGAAAGGGATAGGATTAAATAAAAGATGGCACCAATGCTCAATGCAAAATTTCAAATGGGCACAAAGCATCATGGGAGGGTGGACAGGGTGAAAAAGACCTATGCGAGTGAAGTAGGAGTATTCAAGAATGGGAGGGGGGTAAAGTAAGAAGGAAAGACATCAGATGCACCTGATCTGGCTGCTGAACCCAAAATGAAGGATCAATAAGTCAATGGAGTTGTAAAGGGGTCTGGAATAGGTAATGGGTAGTGCCTCTGCACCTGAGAGATAAAGAGATGCTTTAGGGTGTAGTGCTGTTCTATATAGAGGTAGCTACAGAGTGCTGAAGAGTGAGGCTAACAAGATGCAAGTTAGGATAGAAAGATAGCAAAAGAATAAAAGAAATCTATTTTAATGGAAAGATTGTAGTAGAGGTTGGGAAAACCCTTTAGCTATTGCAAAGTGTCTAATCCGAGGGAAGGAAATATAGCAACTCAGAACTGGTAGTTGGGAGAAAAGAGTATAGCTACAGAGGTCAAATTAGGGTGGGGATGCTAGCTAAGACTGATTAAGAGAACATTTGTGTTGAGTAAGTAAGGAAAGGGTGAAGAAACAAGAGGGAAGGGAAATAGGAAGACAAGCCAAAAAGATATGAAGAAAAATCCTTGGGTATTGGTGATGGACAAGGTGCCTGTTTATTATATGTATTCAAAAGGTGTCATTTATACTGTATTTTTGATATTAAACTTAGACAAGTTACATACACTTAAATGAGAAAAGGGCAACTGTATAATATCTGTTCTGGTTCCTTAGCGAATTATCTTTTTTCATAGAAAAAGGACTCTTGTTTTGCTGTTGTTCAGCACATCCTTTTGTATGTAGGCTGTGTGGCAGTTTGGGCAGTTAAAGAGATTTAAATGAAAGTGACAACTGTATAATATCTATACTGGTTCCTTAGCGAACACTCTTTTTTCATAGAAGGACTCTCATTTGGTTGTGGTTCAGCATGTTTTTTTGCATGTAGGCTGTTTGGCAGGTTGGGCAGTTAAAGACCTTCAGTTCAAAATACTCTTTGATATAAAACAGTCATGGCAAGCGTACATCACCAAACCCAGTAAGCAGCAAAGAAGAAAGGGATAGGATTCCACAATGGTGTTTGATACATGACATACCAACTATTACTTTATCCATATAGGCAAGGCTTTCCTGCAGGGTCTGATGCAACTGATGTCACAGTATCACTGTGTATTGGCCTTGACATAGCATGGCTGCTGTGATGTCCAGACAATACCCCACCTGACTGCCAACAATAATGTGATGTCCCCTACTATCCAGGGTTAGTAACTAAGGAGCCTCAATCCTCATTAATAACTGCAATGTGAGACCATCACTTAAACAGGAGTAAAATTTCACAATTTCCCCTAAGGTCACAACAGGAATACACTCTATAATGTGGGACTGGACTGTATAGTTCTGCCCACCCCTAATGTAACTCCTTATTACACACTTCAGAGCAATGTGTAAGTCTTCTGATACACTCATACTTAAATAAATTAAATCTCACATATCCAAACACTTCTAGGAAACCCTGACAGAGATTTCCATCTGTGCCCCATCGCTAAATGGTATGGTAACACACTGCCACCAATCAGAGAGCCTACATGCCCTTTTAAAGGGGTGTCCAATTATGAAAATTAGATATTAAAGCAAATGATAGCAAATAACCTAAAGCAGCCAGGCTTTCAGAGTGGCCCAGGAAGTTATCAAAGCAGGTATAAGCACTCTCAAATCACTAAAGAGAACACTGATTGACCAGGCACAATGTAAGTTAACAAAAATATCTAATAATGAGAAAAAATATTAAATAAATATGAAATAGTAATTTCCAATAAACAAACAGACTCAATCACCTTAAGATGAAATCAATGCTGCAGGATAGAAATTTAACATTTAGAAAAACACTAACAGATTAGTTATAATTATCCTATCTGACTAAAGAACACTGTCCCTGATCTAAACTAAACTATTACAACAGAGCAAAGGCAGGCTTACAATTCTTGGTGAGTCCTGCTGGGTATCCACTGCACCGTACAACTGGCAACTACAACTGACAGCAACTGACTTTAACTGTCTTCAGCAGACTCTTTTATAGACTAGCTTAACTGTCACAACTGTTCTAGTTATAATTTTAAATTAATATTTTGAAAATCAACCAACTGTTTTCTAAAGTTCCTTCTTGTCCTTCAGCCTCTGACACAGAGCAACTGTCAACATTCTGATGACATCATCTGCATATCAGCCAATTCTGAGATAGTCTGCAGTTAGAATCTTCTTCACAAATATGCACACTTAGAAATGTAAAGGAACGCTGTTCAAGTCTTTAAAACATTCTGTATAAACACATTATAAATCAACATGTAAGAACTTATTTACAATATCATAGCTAGTCATGCTGGCATATAATACACAGGTTAATCTGAAATTTATGTACAAAACCTCAGCCAGACATGTTAGCACAAGTAGCAGTGTCTAATTTCTTCACATTTTTCCTCCCCTATGACTCAAAGATGGTTTTCAAGTGACCCTTGAAAAACGACACTTGAGAAAAATGGGTCTGTCTGGGAATATCAACCCACTCCTCTCCTGGACAATCTGTCTGCATTGGCATTATGAACCTCACTGCAGTATTGTATTGTCATGTCATATGCTTGCAACCCTAGACCCCACCTCAGTAACTTGGCATTCTGCTTGGTGACTCTATTAAGCCATGTTAAAGGGTTATGATCTGTGAGTACAATTAATTTTCTTTTATAAAGATAGGGCAGCAGCTTCTGCAATGCCCATACTATGGCTAGACATTCTTTCTCCACAGTTGCATAACATTCTTCCTTATGTTGAAGTCTATGTCTAAGATATACCACTGGGTGCTCTAATCCTTCTGAGGAAACTTGACTAAGTACAGCCCCCACCCCATAATTTGAAGCATCTACTTGCACAACAAATTCTTTACTATAATCTGGGCTGGCTAACACAGGGAGTTCTGCCAACATCTCTTTAAGTTTTTGGAATGGCTGTTCACAATCTGTGGTCCTCACTACCTTATTCAGTTTATTTTCCTAGTTAGGCAGTAAGGGGTACAGCTATTGTACTATAATTGGGCACAGATGTTCTATAGTACCCCACTGTCCCTAGGAATGCTCTTACTTCCTTTTTAGTAACAGGAACTGGTCATACTTGAATAGCTTCCACTTTGACAGGTTCTGGCCTAATCTTACCACTCCCCACTCTGTGTCCTAAGTAAGTAACCTCTGTCATACCCACCTGACACTTATTGGGTTTAATAGTTAATCCTACCCTTTTTAATCTATCCAAGGTCTCCCTAACATGTTGAAGGCTATGAATAGCAATGTCATCCAAGTATGATTGAGCATAATATCCTGCTCCTACTAAACAATTTACCAGTCTGTGGAAATTTGCTGGGACATTTTTCAATCCAAAGGATATCCTTGTAAATTCATACAATCCAGAATGAGTTACAAAAGATGACCTCTGTCTAGCAATGGGAGTCAAAGGTACCTGCCAGTATCCCTTGGTCAGATCAATAGTGGTCAGATACCTAGCCCCACACAGCTGTTCTAAGGCTTCATCTGCTCTCAGCATGGGGTATGCATCTGACTCTGTATAACTGTTTAATTTCATGCAGTGTACACAGAACCTAAAACCACCATCCTTCTTTGGTACCAGCACTACTAGGGAAGCCCAGGGATTATTAGATTCCTGAATTACCACCAGTTCTAGCATTTCCTTTATCTCCTCCTTCAGAGTCTGTATAACTTATCAGGCACTGTGTAAGGAACCTGCTTGATAGTTTTTGTGGTCCTGTGTCCACGTGGTGCTGTACCAAGTCAGTACACCCAGGTTTCCTTGTGAGCATGTCTCCAGATTCCTGCAATAATGTTCTTATCTCTTGGATTTGATTAGAAGTTAACTGCTGCAATATGGCTATCTCTTCCACAGAGGTGTCAGTCCTAGCCTCATCAAGAAGATCGGTTACCATATCCCCTTTAGACTTCTCCTGCCATCCACTAGGAATACTCAATACTAGGGCCTTCCTATCATGATAAGGTTTCATCATATTGACATGGTACAGTTTGTGCCCCTGTCTCCTACATACCAGGTTTATCATGTAGTTCACGCCAGTGATTTTCCTTACCACCTCAAAGGGTCCTCTCCTAAGCTGCTTGTAATTTGTTATGTCTGACAGGAACAAGTACCATAACCTTCTGTCCCTCAGCATACTCTCGGGCACAAGCATTCCTATCCTACCAAACCTCTTTCTGCTGTTGGGCTAATGCTAAGTTCTCTTGGGCCAAACCCATGAGGTCTTTAAGCATTATCCTGAAATTATGATGTAACAGAATTCTTGTGAGATTCACTCTCACCTTCCCACTTAGCTCAGATCACATCTAAAGACCCCTTCACCCTATGCCCGTATAACAACTCAAAGGGTGAGAAACCTGTAGATTCATGTGATACTTCCCTGTATGCAAATAATAGATTGGGCAAATACTTGTTCCAGTCCCTTTTAAACTAGTCCAGAAATGCGTACAGTTTAACCTCTCCACAAGACCATTAGTAGGGGGTGTTTTTTAGATGTTTCACCCCACAATGCTTACACAAACAAGTCAGCAGGTCTGACATGGAGTTAGCACCACGATCAGTCAGCATCTCTCTCAGAAAACCTACCCTACTGAAAATTTCTAGCAACATATTTGCCACCTTTTCTGCCTCAATAGATGACACAGCTACCACTTCAGGGTTTCTGGTAACATAATCCACTACCACCAGGATATATTTCTTCCCTGTAGAACTTGGAGCACTCAGGGGTCCCACAGTATCCATGGCCAACCTCTGAAATGGCTCTTCAATAACAGGCAAAGGCATTAATGGAGCCTTAACCTTGTCCCCTGCCTTGCCAACTTTTTGGCACTGTTCACAAGTCCTGCAATATCCTACCACATCTTTTGCAATTCCAGGCCAATAAAAATTCTATATAATAAGTCTGTTAGTATGTTTTATACCCATATGACCTGAAAAATGGCCCACCTTCAGGATTCCACACTACATGCAGCAAACCTTTGTGCCAGTATACAGACTCCCCTCTTCCTTGAGCCTCAGGTGCTTCCTTAGCCATCTCCCTCAAGCTTTGTAATGTAGAGTTTGTAAGTTGAGCCTGTCTCAACTCCACCTTTGCTACTCTCCCAAGCTCCCCATCTACAGGAAGACCAGTAACTTCCAACAGCTGTACCTCACTGTCAGTCTGAGTACTATCACTCACCTGCATCCTTGCAGTCAGTATCTCCAAGGGAACAACAGCAGCTCCCAGCAGCTGTGGGTCACTTTCAGACTTAGTGCTACAGTATAGCTCCTTCTATGAAACAGCCACATCACCAGTGCCAACTTCAGGTATGAGATCTGTCTGGGTCTCCCCCAGGCTACTGGACCTACTTGCCTGACTCCAAGCTTGACTGCATGTCACTGCATGAACACAAGGTACTTCATCATCAAAGTCATTCTTTATCAGGACATCTGCAGGAATATCCTCAAACACACCGACCTGCTTTCTTCCTCTTCCACCATCCCAGTCAAGATGAACCCTAGCCAAAGGTATTTGGAATGGGGTCCCTCCCAAAGCTCTGACTAGAGTGGACTGTCCAAACAAGTACTGCTCTTCTCTAACCACTGCAGGCCTCACAATGGTCATATCAGAAGCTGTGCCTCTCTGAGCAGTAGCCTGTTTACCATCTACTAACATAGGATATAAATTTTGGTGATAGATTGGCACCACTGTTGTTTCTAAACAACATACCACTGTGAGTTTGTCATCCCCACTTACTGGCTCCCTCACCTTTCATTTCTCACCTTGTCTTAATGGACATTTGACTGCTATGTGGCCCCTCTTCTTACATTTGAAACATCTAATCCCTATCCATGTACTTGGACTAGTATCTCCCCTGTTACTGGTGTACTCTCTTCAGTGGTACAGACCCATAGGGTCTCTTATGCCCATGTGCAGCATTGGGTATTCCTTTCTTATGCATTGGTGCTTTGATTTCTAAATAGAAATCCTCTTTTCTCCCTATCTCCTCTACAGAGTTATACACACTGTCTGCTAACCAGATTGTCATGTCATCAGGCAAATTACTGAAGGCTTGTTCCCTCACCAGAAAGGTCTGCCAGCCCCTCAAAAGTGGTGACCTGATACCCACGCACCCATCTGTGAAAGTAAGTACTTAAATCAGCAATATAATCATGTACACTTTCATCTGCCTTGCATCTATGTTCATGAAACTTTTTTCAATAAGCTTCAGGTGTTAGTTTAAAACAATCAAGAAGACAGTTCTTAACTTATCATAATTCAAACAATCTACATCAGACAATTTTGAACCCAGAGCTCACAGTCAACATCATACTGTCCACATACCTTCTCAAATATATGAATAAAAATATCAAAGTCATCCCCATCCCTGTATTGAGGAAAAGTTTACTGACCTTTACAGCTTCTGGGATCCAGTTATTCCCTGCCCCATTACCTCCATGACCCTCTCGAAGGATAAGAAGCTCCACTTCATGCCGGTGCTGTGTCTTGTTTTCCTTGGCTTCTAAACATTTGACTTCCAGTTCATGTTGACACCATTTCTCCTTAGCCTCCAGTTGTTGGACTTCCAGGTACAATCTCTCTGCTGATTCCAGTTCAAGATGTTTGGCCTCCAGTTTATATTGACACTGCTTCTCCTCAGTCTCCAGCCACAGTCTCTCTGCTGATTCCAGTTCAAGAAGTTTGGCTTCCAGGTGCAGTCTCTCTAACTTCAGATGGATTTTCAAGTCCTCAGAAGAAAAGGTGGACTGTCCCATCTCAGCAGGCTGCCCATCCCCAATGCCAAACTGAATATCCTCCGAATGGCTGGTCTGAGCTGAAGCTGCAACTAAGATTGAAATAATTGCCTTCTTAATCAGGTTGGCATGCACCAGTCCTCTGGTTTCACACTCTTTGGACAACTTGTTCTTTGTCAGCTTACCATAATCTTCTGCTAACATATTTGCCTGCTGTCCCCGACTAACTAACTAAAAATAAATAAAACTGTGGTGGAATGAAATTCTGTATGTTTACTTTGTGGCTTTTGAGAGTGCACACCCTAATTACAACTACCCACAGGCTATTGAAGTCCAATTAAAAATCCCACACTGCTGTCACCAAATAATGTGATGTCCAGACAATACCCCACTGGACAGCCAACAATAATGTGATGTCCCCTACTATTCTGGGTCAGTAACTAAGGAGCTTCAATCCTTACTACTAATTCTAATATGAGACTGTCACTTAAACAGAAGTAAAATTTCACAATTTCCCTTAAGAGCACAACAGGAACACACTCTATAATGGGTGTCCGGACTGTATACTTCTGTCCACCCCTAATGTAATTCCTTATTACACACGTCAGAGCAATGTGTCTCAGTTTAAGGTCTCTGATACACTCACACTTAAATAACTTAAATCTCACACATCCAAACACTTCTGGGAAACCTTGACACAGATTTCCAGTTGTGCTCCTTCCCCAAAATAATATTGTAACATGCTGCCACTAATCAGATAGTCTAAAAGCCCTTTTAAATAGGTGTCTAATTATGAAAATTAGATATTAAAACAAATGATAGCAAATGACCTAAAAGAGCCAGGCTTTCAGAGTGGCCAGGGAAATTATCAAAGCAGGTATAAGGACTCTCAAATCACTAAAGAAAACACTGATTGACCAGCCACAATGTAAGTTAACAAAAATATTTAATAATGAGAAAATTATTAAATAAATATGAAACAGTACATTCCAATAAACAATCCCCAGGGAAATTAAATCAATACTGCAGGACAGAAATCCAACATTTAGAAAAACTCTAACTGATTAGTTATAATTTTCCTATCTGTCTAAACAACACTGTCCATAATTTAAACTAAATTATTACAACAGAGCAAAGGCAGGCTAACAGATCTTGGTGAGTCCTTTTGTGTATCCACTGCACAATACGACTGTAACTGACAACTACTGACTTCAACTGTCTTCAGCAGACTGTATTATAAATTAGCTTAACTGTCACAACTGTTCCAGTTATGATTTTCAATTCATATTTTGAAAATCAACCAACAGCTGTTTACTAAAGTTTCTTCCTGTCTTTCAGCCTCTGACAGTAACACAAAGCAACTGTCAATATTCCTATGACATCATCTGCAGATTTGCTGATTCTGAAACAGTCTGTGGTTAGAATCTTCTTCACAAATATGCACAGTTAGAAATGTAAAGGAACACTTTTCAAATCTTTATAACATTCTGTCCAAATAGATTATAAATCAACATGTAAGAATTTATTTACAATATCATGCTGGCATATACTACACATGTTAATCTGAAATGTATATACAAAGCTTCAGCCAGACATGCTAGCACAAATGACAATGTCTAATTTCTTCACAGCTGCCATGCAATACAAACACGTGTTATACTTCGACTAAGTGCATAGTACATCACATTGGTAATGATATACAGTACTGTTGACCTTATTAGTGCAAATCAGGATGCTAGAATATGGTGATGTACCTAAAAGTAGAATTCTTGCATTCATAAGTTCATATTTACTTACTAGGCTATTGTTATGTGAGGATCTTTAGAAGCCTAGTCCTGTATTACCATGACATTTTTAGGCTTTGTAATTTAACTCCAAATCATTTTTGGGCTTTGTAATTTAACTACAAATAATCTAGAGCTGGGCAGAACATTTACATGTTACCCATATCCATAAGGAACAGGGGTGCTTAACCATGGATAAATTTGTGACTTCCCATCCATTAGTCTAGATTACATTTGAATAGAGTAAGGAAAGTACTTTGCTCTATCTGGAGAGGAAGATGATTCAAAAGAAGGGGTGTTGTCTGTGATATTTATCCCTCCAACATGTTCTATTTATACTACTGAAGATCTCCTCCTGATTCACCATTGAACTTGCAGATGTCAGTAGATCAGAGAGGAAAGGGTCTGCTGAGGCTCTGTACACAAGGAAGACGTCATCCCTCAGTATCGTCTATGACACTGAGAAGAAGGACAATACTTTGAGATAGTCAGTGTACTTTTTATGATTTAGGCCCTTGATTTTCTTGATGAGAAAGCATTGTGATCATTTGAATTGTGTTAAGTGTTTGGACAGGTGCATACTGAAGGGGGCATTATACAGTGATCTGCCTAATAAAAATTCAAAATCAAAGTGCCTGGAACCTGAAAAAAATCACACAGCAACACAGAAATTACTTAGGAATTCTGATGAAGTTCTACAAGTAAATAGAACGAAAGCACTTAAGTAATATCTGTGTTGCTGTGTAATTTTTTCGGGTTCTGGACACTTTGGATTTGAATCTTTCTCAGTTTACATTAGTTTGCATTTTTGCTTTTGGTGATCTGCTTAATAAGCACCAAATACAATGGAACAATCATACCCCTGGACCTAGACCCCATACCCTTACGAATAAGCTGCTCAATGAAAAAGGACTTTCTGACAACTTTGGATACATGGTGATCAAATGACAGATAGGCTCCAGGTCCCTAACTACTGAATCAATTTTTAGGGATGTATTGTCAGGGAGATAGCTACAAAGATGTTATGCTTGCCAAATTAAACTTTTACACATTTTCTGTAATTTAGTTATGACTTTGGTGATCTTGCTATCCCCTGGAAAGTTTATAATGTCTCCAAGTTTACAGTTATCTGCAGACTTGGTCAGCCACAAATCCTTTGGCATTTCCTGCTCAGAGGTCAAAACTAATTTAAAGAGTAGTGACTCAAGGACTGAACATTGAGGTACACCACAGATCTTTTGGAGGAGATACAGCTGCCTACCATATTTCCTGGGTTCTGTCTGTGAGCTTCTTGTGAGTTTCTGCATGGATGGTAGCCCTAATCATTTAGGTAGTACTGCAGTGAGTGGACACCACTCTGCTGCATGCTGTAGGGTTTATCAGATTGTGTACTATTGTGCAATCATGTAGTGTACCTTATTTGCATATATTATGCCACTCAGAAGATACTTCTGCTTCTTGGTAACATACTAGTGTTGTACAGCTTTCATGCTATCACTTCTGATTTGGATATACACGTTCTGTCATGCTTCTCAGCACATTCACCTTTAACAATGTGCCCATCTCTGAATCCTGGCCTTTATATTAGTTTAATTAGTGGCTCTTCATCATGAATTTTCAGTATGTTTAGTCAATATCTCTGAGGTGCATTTATTAATTACTTGTGCATTTATACAGTTTAATATTATCTCTGTGTTACAGTGTCTCCTGCTATCATGTGACTCGTGTTTCAAGTATATTCAATTGATATGGTATTAGTCACTGAGCTGTTTGGCTGATTTACTATTTGGGAACTACTGTTTTTCATGTCCTTCCTCAAAATGAACGTAACCTAGTAGGTCCAGTTCTGCACCCAACATGCAGAGACTGAAATAGCTGAGAGTTATAGATGTTTCTTAAAGATCATATGCAATGTGATGAGTGGTGACATAAAAAACTGCATTTATTGTCAGACTCTGTGTAATTAATTGTGATTTCAGAACAACTGCAGTAGATATTCACATAGTAAGAAATTGTTTATTAGAAAGTAAAATAAAATACTGAATTGTGTATGTGCCCTCATACAGTCTTCAATGTTTTGTGTACTGGTGCTATCATGTATGGTACACATGCAATGCAGTTATTAGAAAGATGGCTAAATCACATTTACCCAACAATTTCCAGCTGTGATGGCCTCCTTGCCTATTGTCTCAACTTTCTGATAAACTTTCTGGGATGAATTAAAGCAGACCATGGTAGAAAGTATCTTAGACCAGGATCAATTAAAAAAAGGCATATTCAGTGGGATAGACTTTAATCCAAGACAGTGGTTTAAATATGCAATAAATAAAGGAAACCAATATTGTAATACCAATAATATGCATTTCATAGCTAGCTGTTTTAGCAACTCCAGAAAGATGTGAGCTTTAAAGAACAGCATTTTAAGTTTGAATTAGAATCAGTGCTGTTACAACCTGACTGACAGCATTCATTCACACAGAACATTTACACTGCTGGATCTATACTGCAAAGTGCATGGGCGAATATGCAATTTTAGCCTTGACAGGGATTGCAAGCTATGATATTTCAAATAAATTGAACATTAGTGATATTAAAACTGCTTAACACCTCCTGTTAATCTAAAAAGTCTGAATTAATTGTATAATCAGTCATGCAAGGCTTTCACATTTGAGCTGTGCCATAGTGCTATTTTTGTTAAAGATAATAGCTACAGGAAAGTTACTTGTCAAATGGCATTTCTAAATATTATTGCAAACAGCATGGATTTAGGTTTCCAGGAAACAGCTCAGATAAAGAAGTACAATACTGCTTCCTTGTTTTCCCCACACATTCTTCGTATATTGTATAATCTGTCTCAAAAAGGACTAGCTTATCTGTTGCACTCTTTGAGTTTGCCTCATTCCAGGAGTTTGATTTACTTTTCACATGGTATAATTTTGGTAGATCTTTGTCAAAGGTTCAGAATCAACCACTCCAACATTTAACATTGTATATACACACTCAAAAAGTATAGCTGGTATAAACATTTCTGAATCACATTACAGATGATAAGTTAGAAAAAAATGCAGTATGTTTGAAATGCATTAATAAGACATAAATGTCTCACTATAACCATTTATTTATTGATTTATATATGACTCAAATAATTCCTAGTAGCAACTTATTTGTTAATTTGTGTATTTTATTTATTTTAAAAAAGTCTAGAAGTACTTGCTCTTGATATGACTTTCATGTAATTTTAACAATTAAGGTACAGGCAATGACTTTATATACAGAAAGTAGCTGTAAGCATCCAATCTGAGGTGAGATAAAAAAATGACGTGACCTATTCAAAAAGGTTACAAGTGCCAGAACAATGAATTTCCATCTGAAAACTCACATACCTAAATGCTTCAGTCCAAACATTTTATGAAGCACTATTCATAAGCAAACATTTTTTTTTCTTTGCTGGTAGAAAAATAAGTGACATATGAATTTAAGCAATGAATGTTTATGATAATGACAAAAGTGACTGAAGTTCTTTAACTGGTGTTACAGAAATAAGAAATAAAATGGAGAGTCAGTCTTAAGATGAATGCAAAACTAAGTGCAAGTATTTTTCTCATTCATATCAAATGTGTTTGGTCAGTGCCAAACCAAAAAAAAAAAACTCATAAAGTTGTAATGAAGTCACAGACCAAGATTTCTATAATTTTGAAGTTTCTACTAGTCTAATGTTTGCAATTGATATCATCAAGTTTCTAAATTAGTACACATACAATTAAATAAGATTTTGTATCATATTCAGTGATGTATGCAACTTAGATATTTTTTTTCAGACCCACTTATATGAGCTTTGGAAACTGCTGTGGCTGTATCCAGCCACTGGTGAGTGGACAAAACTGCAGAAAAGTTAAACAGCATGTCATCATAGAGGGCTTCATACATGACCTGGATTTTCCCACAAATATAATAGTTGCAGCATTCACTTACATGCAAAAAAGCTTTTTAGCAAATGTTTCAAAAGAAGGAGGCAAATGAAATTGCTATAACAGTAATTGTCTGTGGGGCTTTTGTTCAGTCTTGGAATATCTGAATTCATTAAGGGGAGAATTGCAAAGCTGTATCCTTCCAAAGTATTTTGTGTGATATCCCACACCCCCTCCCATTCACACCCATAGTTGTTCAAAGCAATGCCCATTTTCTTGAAACCAAACCCTGAACAGGTCCCAGCACTGTAACGTTTCCTTTGATTTATCTGTATTGGAAAGATTATCATATTTTAAGATAAATAGGAGAATTGTAGTAATTGGAAAATGTGATACTATTCAAAAGCAAACTGAGTGGCAGATCTTAACTTTGGAACAACAGGAAGGGGTACCATATGTGATCAAAAGATCGGTGAGGTGCAATCAATAATATCCTAATTCCCATTTATAGGACTTAATCAAATGTTCAGCATATTGCCAGGTAACCTTAATGACCTCAGCAGTGGTATTCAAAGAGTCATAACTGTGAAGTAATAGAGTTAGTGTAAAATAAAGTGCTTTAAAGTTTTAGGTTAGCAATTTTCCTTAAGGAATCAAAAAGTATTTGAATCAGAGCATTTAAAGCATAATGCTTTCCTATTTTTAAGCTGTTGAAGAAAGTTGAAACATTTGGTTCTTTTGCAAAAACAAGATTTTCCTTTTGTCTTCATAGCAGTACCTTCAGTAGTTTCATGTATCTTTGTAATCATGTATATATGGGTCTATATTATATTTTTGAAATTTTCAAACATTGAGCACCATATGGTTGACACCATATGAGTGATGTTTTAAATTTTGAAAATATAATAAAAAAAAAAAAAATAAAAAACTATAGTTACTCAAACCCCACACCCCCGCTACTTAAATATTCCTACTCCAAGATTACACTGCATTGAAGTAAAGGGAAAATATTCCCTACGGCGATTTCTGTGTTACGCATGCGACGTTTCGATGCTTCGACCAATCGGGTTCGCTCAATACATGTTCGCCATATACAATTTTCAATCACGCGATAGGAACCCATATATATATATATATATATATATATATATATATATATATATATATATTTGTGTGTATATATATATATATATATATATATATATATATATATATATATATATGTATGTATGTATATAGGTATGTATGTATGGGTGTATGGGTGTATGTCTTTGATTACTAGGAAAATTTGACTAGACAATGCTCTTTTTCAGCAGAGGTCTCAGGAGAAAAGCTTTCTTCATGCTTATTAAACTGGTTGTATCTAGGCTCTGTATGCAAAAAGGAATATAAATATAAACAATAAAATTACTATGTTATTAACTAATTAGTTAATTACTATTATTTTTAACTGCAATAAATCTTATAGTTTTAGTTAAGTCATCTATATTTTTTTCTGGAAATTGTTATTGCTATTTTGATTTGCAAAATCAATAAATGGAAAATCAACAAAGTTCTCTGCTATATAACTCTGGTTTATTTTTTCATGGTAAATTTTAAATTCTAATAATATTTATTTTGTTCCTGTTTTTGGCTTATTATCTTTTCAACTTCTGATTTTTTTTATACATTTAGTCCTGGAGGATATCTCTGTCCATCTGATTAAATAATGCAATAAATAATTAAATAATTCCTCTTGGAGTCGTTTAGTAGTTTTGATGTTTTATTTTTTCCAAAGATAAAACTGTTTTGTGGGAGAAAATTTATGGCACTCTTCAAGTAGCACATTTACTTGGTTTAAAAATCTTACATCTAAGCTGTTTAATTTTCCATTTATACCAACTTACATTTTTCCATATAAATATGCTATTAGAGAATCATAAGTTATTGTTTTATTTACATCCTCTCTATTCATAAAGTGTGCAGTTTTACTTTTAAACTAGTTCAGAAATAATTCTTCATAAGTTTAGTGCAATCTGTTCAGGCCTAAAGGCGTCTAGGAACACATCTCTTTAAAGGTAATATTAAACACATTGTAACCCATCTAAGTTCACATACAGTTTTATATGTCAAGGAATGTTATTCCAAATCTTTTTCCAAATCTTTGGGATCATTTTATTTAGAAATGTAAACCTTCTGCTTTTCTTGTAGCACTGAAAACAAAGTTAATATTATTGTATTTATATTTTTGAGAATTTGAGAACTTGTATAAGTTGAATAATAGATATAACAGTTCATCTTTATAAGCTTTGTATAAGTAATGGCCTTTCCATGAACATCTCTGTAATTAATTAATTATTTGCATCATACATAGGTTCATAGGTTCATAGGTAGGTACTAGGCTATTGTCCCTAGGGCCCTATATAAGCCTAGCCAAAAAAGGTATCCTGGCTTTCGCCACCCAAGAAAATTATTTTCCTGTGCCCCTTTCGAGCAGAGCCACAGAGGTGATCCCCAGGGTGAATTTCCTATTTCTCATCCAATCATCAAATTTTTTCTTGAAGAGTGCTAATGAGGAGCTTTGTTTGATATAGATAGGTAGTTTGTTCCAGAGTATGGGAAGTCTCTGGGACAGGAATCTATCCCTCCAGCATGTTCTGTTTATTGTGGTGACAAGGTTTAGGTCCCTAGAGTGTGCAGCTTGTAGGGATTGGGATTTCCTTAAGTGGAGCATGTTCAACAGCTCTGGGTTTGACATAGCT
This sequence comes from Protopterus annectens, assembly GCF_019279795.1. Lineage (NCBI taxonomy): Eukaryota > Metazoa > Chordata > Ceratodontiformes > Protopteridae > Protopterus > Protopterus annectens. Next base: position 706,101,143 of record NC_056739.1, on the reverse strand, counting down.
TTGTATGTTAGGCAGAGATTGCCTTTGAGTAGGTAATATGCAATGGAGTAAAGCTAGAGTTTTTTGGACGGTCTGTGTAGGGCATCTGTTTGAGACTGGTAATCCTCTTTGTGAGGCATTTCTGTGGCCTTTCCAGTTGTTGTAGATGTCTTGTGAGGTACATACCAAAAGGCGCATTGTACTCTATAATGGGTCTAATGAGTGATGAGTAGAGGGGAACAATGACCTCTTTTTTCCTGGATGAGAAACCTTTTGTGATGAGGTGTGCCACATAGAAGGACTTCCTGACTACTTTGGCGATGTGATTATCAAAGGAGAGACTACTGTCCACCTGTGTCCCAAGGTCTCTTATCACACTTTTGGTGTTAAGGAGGCTACCACCTATATGGTAGCTCATGGGTACAGAGTTTTTATCAAAGGGGATGACAATGCACTTTTTGTCATTGAGCTTGAGGCCATGGCTTAGACACCAGGCATCTGTCACAATGAGGCCCTTCTGTAGGATGTCCACATCATTTGGGGGCTCAACTATGGCTCCTAATTTGTAGTCATCAGTGAACTTCATTAGCCAAAGGCCTTCTGTGTTAGCCTGTACTTCAGAGAAGTAGATAACAAACAGGAGATGTCCCAGGACTGAACCCTGTGGTACTCCACCTGTCACTGGTTTGAAGTCAGATTTGGAGTCTGCAACTTTTACAGTGTGGGTTCTGTCATGAGCCAGTTGGAAACCCATCTTGTGATGTAGGGATTTATACCTAGTTTAGTGAGTTTAGCTATAATTCCAGAATGGGGGATGGCGTCAAAAGCCTTGGTGAGGTCAAGATCTTAGATAGGCTGTGTGAACCACCTTTCCTTCATCTACAGCTTTGGTGACTGCCTCAAAAAAGTTGATCAGGTTCAGGAGGCATGATCTGCCTTTCACAAACCTGAACTGGGTGTGGTCCAGAGTTTGGAGGTTACCAATGTCTTTGTTTATGAGTTCCATGATGATACATTCCATGGCCTTACAGACCAGGCTCGTCAGGCTAATAAGGTGATAGTTCCTGAGATCATTGGTGGCTCCCCCTTTGTGGAGTGGAATAACTGTTGCTGTTCACCATTCAATGGGCATAAAGCCTGATGTGAGACTATGACTGAACATGGTGCTTATGTGGGGAGCTAGTTCATTCTGAAGTTCATGTAAAACACAGCCTGGGATGTTGTCTGGTCCCATGGATGCCGTGTTTTTGGCTTTAGAGAGTGCAGCTTTTACCTGCGTAGTTGTGATTACAGGGACTCTGCATTCTTCCTGTATAGATATGGGCCCTTTAGGGGATGGGGAGGGGGGGTAAAGTTAGCACTGAACCTGTCTGCCAGGACATTGGCAATATCAGTTGGTTCTGTAATTTTCATGCTGTTGTGCTCTAACTCAGAGCAGATCTGGGTGTTACCACTGAGACTCTTGACATAGCTATAGAATGCTTTGTGGTTGTCCCTAGAATCAGTGGTGATTTTGTTTTCATAGCTTGCTTTGGAATATCTTATAAGGGATCTCAGCTTCTTACTGAGGCTGACCAGGGAACTCCTCCATTCATGGGATTTTACTATCTTTTGCAACAGTTTCTTCCTTCTGTTGAAGAGTTTGTTTATGACAGGGGACCACCAGATTGGCTTCCTTGTTTTGGAGAATAGCGTCTTGGTTCTGTTTGGGATAGCACGATCCATGCACTCGTGTAAGTGCTTATAGAGTGCATCTGTGTAGGATACAGCATTCATAACAGTATTGTCCATCTGCATGGGTGTCATGATGTTCTCCACTTCTGTCTTAAGAAGCATGAAGTTGGCTTTGGAGAGATTTTTTTACTATGATTTCCTTAATGGAGGGTGGGGGCGGGATGTGGATATCTAGGGTGATTAGATTATGGTCGGATCTGACCGATGAGGAGTTGACTTCAGGTGTGGAACAACAGTCACTCATGTTGGTAATGACTAGATCTAGGATATTGTTGCCCCTGGTAGGGGTGTGGATAAGTTGATCCAGAGCATTGGAATTTATGAATTCCAGAAAGCGTTGAGTGAAGGAGTTGGTACATGAGTAGTTTTCCCAGTTAATGGTGGAGTAGTTGAAATCGCCCATTATTAGGGTGTTTGGTTGAACCCTAATATTTTCCAGTATATCAAGAAAAGAGGAGTGGGAATCCTGGGGCATGGTGGGGGATCTATAGAAAGCTACAATTTGGATTGCAGATTTGCCCAGAGTTAGTTGCACTTGGATAACCTTGGATGCATTATGCTGAGCAATTAGCCTGGCAGTGTGGATATCCTTAATGAATATGGACACACCTCCGCCTTTGGTGTTCCAGTCCAGGTTAGATGGCCAAAACGTGTGGTATGAGTTATAGCCTGATAATGCAGGGGTGCTCCCTGGAGCCTTGAACCAGGTCTCAGTCACTGCACAGATATCAATGTTCTCCATTTTAAGGAGTGTCTCGAGGGAGTTCATTTTGAGATTTAGACTTCTAGCATTGAGTAGCATTAACCTCAGTTTTTGCTTGCCTGTTCCTGTTATGGTGGAGAATTTGTCATTGCACCTTGCCTAAAAAAGGCACTATAGGGGCAACAAGAGCCTTAGCCCAGGGGTGACAGGCGCAGGCCATCTCTGGCAAAGCATCGTGTTCTGTCGACCATGTCGTCCCATGCAGAAAGATACTGGATCCCCTTAGAATGACACCAAAAGCTTAGCTAATTGTTGAAGTCAATCATTTTGTCCTTGTACTGCGGTATCATTCTGGGTGATGGCAGGATGCTACTCAGGGCTAGGGTCATACCTACCTGGGATACAAGATTGGAGAGCTCTTCCATGTCGCTTTTCATGTAGTCCAGGGAAGTATGTCTCAGGTTATTCACACCAACATGGACAATGACAGAATTATTTTTGTACTTGTTGTGGAGTGATGCGTGGGTTATGTGGTGGATCCTGGCACTTGGCAGGCAGCTGACAGTAACCTTCTCCTTGTTTAGCCTGGTGAGTGGGACATCAGTGTGCCTGACTATAGAGTCACCTATGACTAGTGTGTTGGGTACGTTGTTTTGCTTTATGGGCTGTGGTTGAGTGGCACACTGAGTCTGTGGGCTATGTGTCATTTGGGTTGTGTTGGGGGTGGAAGTTGCTTGTGTTTCTACTTTGGAGGTCTCTGTTGCTTGAGCAGATTATTATTGAGAGCCTCTGTGAATGTTTTTGTGTTTCTATGTGTGGATTTTGGTGGTGTAGGTTTAGTGAGATTATGTGATGAGTGTGGTGTGGTGCAAGTGTTTACCTTCTCTTCTTGACTGTCAAGTTCAGTCTTGGTTGGAGAGAGCTTTACCTCCAGTTTGGCTAGGTAAGTGCATCTCTCACAGGTTGTGGTGTTGTGTGGTAGAAGGAGAGGGTTGTCTGTGTACATGAGGCAATTGCTACATTGCCCCAAGATGCCCAGATTCATCAGATAGACAGGAGAGAACACTGGGAGCTGACCCTTGGACATGCCTGAATGAAAAACTACTTTCTTCTAGACAAATGAGGAAAGTGAGTATAAGAGCTGTTTTTCTGAGGAAAGTAAGTACAAAAGCTGTTTTCCTCTAGGTAAAGACAAAGGTTGAGTGATGTAGTAATTTGCAGCTTATTTAGTGCTAACAACAAGTTCTGAACAAGTGCTGAGTACAAATAAGCAAATTCAAGTGCTAAAACTAATAATCTGTACCTGGATCTTGTAGTAGATAGGCTACCTAGTGCTTACAACTCCCACTGATAAGCTAGAAGGCTTCCCTCCAACACAGAAAGGCTTGGGGGGCTCAGAAGCTTACAAACAGTACTGGATATAGCAAATCTGTATCTGGACTAGACTAGTTACAGGAAAGATGGGAAACAACGGCAAAAACATGCTTTTAAACCAGTACATTGAAAGAGATAGAAAAACTGCCAAACGGCCAATAAACTACAATTTCTGGGCCAGAAATCACTCTTGTGGTAGATAGGATACCTAGTGCTTACCACTCCCACTGATAAGCTAGAAGGCTTCCCTCTAACACAGAAAGGCTTGGGGTGCTCAGAAGCTTACAAACAGTCTTGGATACATCAAATCTGTATCTGGGCCAGACTAGTTACAGGAAAGGTGGGAAACAAGCACAAATGCAGGCTTTTAAGCCAGAAGGTTGAAAGAAATGGAAAAACTGCCCAAACAGCCACCAATAAACTACAATTTCTGGGCCAGAAACCACTCTTGTGGTAGATAGGCTACCTAGTGCTTACCACTCCCACTGATAAGCTAAAAGGCTTCCTTCTAACACAGAAAGCATTGGGGGGCTCAGAAGCTTACAAGCATTCCTGGATACAGCAAATTTGTATCTGGACTAGACTAGTTACAGAAAAGGTGGGAAACAAGCACAAATGCAGGCTTTTAAACCATAAGGTTGAAAGGGATGGAAAAACTGCCCAAACAGCCAATAAAGTACAATTTCTGGGCCAGAAACCACTCTTGTGGTGGATAGGCTACCTAGTGCTTACCACTCCCAATCATGAGCTAGAAGACTTCCATCTACACAGAAAGGCTTGAGGGGCTCAGAAGCTTACAAACAGTCCTGCATACAGCAAATCTGTATCTGGACTAGACTAGTTACAGGAAAGGTGGGAAACAATTGCAAGCATGGGCTTTTAAACCAGAAAGTTGAAAGAGATGGAGAAACTGCCAAACGACCAATAAACTACAATTTCTGGGCCAGAAACCACACTTGTGGTAGATAGGCTACCTAGTGCTTACCACTTCCACTGATAAGCTAGAAGTCTTCCCTCCAACACAGACAGGCTTGGGGGGCTCAGAAGCTTACACACAGTCCTGGATACAGCAAATCTGTATCTGGACTAGACTAGTTACAGGAAAGGTGGGAAACAAGCACAAATGCAGGCTTTTAAACCAGAAGGTTGAAAGATATAGAAAAACTGCCCAAACGGCCAATGAACTACAATTTCTGGGCCAGAAACCACTCTTGTGGTGGATAGGCTACCTAGTGCTTACCACTCCCACTGATAAGCTAGAAGGCTTCCATCCAACACAGAAAGGCTTGAGGGGCTCAGAGGCTTACAAACAGTCCTGCATTCAGCAAATCTGTATCTGGACTAGACTACTTACAGGAAAGGTGGGAAACAAGTGTAAACATGGGCTTTTAAACCAGAAAGTTGAAAGAGATGGAGAAACTGCCCAAACAGCCAATAAACTACAATTTCTGGGCCAGAAACCACTCTTGTGGTAGATAGGCTACCTAGTGGTTACCACTCCCACTGATAAGCTAAAAGGCTTCCCTCCAACACAGAAAGGCTTTGGGGGCTCAGAAGCTTACAAATAGTCCTGGTTACAGCAAATCTGTATCTGGAGTAGACTAGTTACAGGAAAGGCAGGAAACAAGCTTAGAAATTTACATCTATATTACAATGCAATAGCTGAATGTGTTCAAAATGTGTTTAATACACACTTTATAAACTGTGACTACTGCACTTTAACAATCTACACATTCTCACTCAACTTGTCATGTAGTTAGTTCACCCATCTGATATTTACTGCTCTAAGTAATCTGTTTTTGTCTTTATATCCTCTGTAAGAATTCTTCATATCCTTTTCTACACACTATAATTATGATTATATGTATTGTTTAATCATTTTTCTAAATGTTATGCTGTGTCAATAGGACTCTGAATAGCTATAAGAGCAACAGCTACTGTTGCAGTTGATATATTTAGCAGCAGTGTGCTTTACAGTTCTGTATTGTATGTATATTACTTGTTGTGAACTGGCTTTTCTTTATTTTTCCATTTGGACTATAATCAGCAAAGATCTGCTTGATCTAATTAATGTTCTATTCAAACTGTTTTTTTTCCTATATTTTGTATGGCAAACTCATTTAGAAAAGTGCTGCTAATGTTTTAGAAAAACATTCACTCCAATGGAGCTCAGGAAGTTTGCACTGTAACTTCCAATGGGTGGGGCCTAAGTCTTTTGAATGAATCAAATTATGCCCTCACACTTCAAACAAATGTTCATATTTCTGGAACCATAGGAGTTATGAAAGAAGTATAAATGGCAAACTGTTCAGCACAAACTATTTTATAGTGGTAGTATGTTTTAGGTTCTAGGTCTTAAAATGAATTTTATAAGTCACAGTAAACACAGTAACTATTACATTTGTAATATTTTGTAAACAACTTACAATATCTCAGCAACCAATCAAGTTACACGCATGTTATCAGGGTTCCTATTAGAACCTCGAACGCTTGAAATGTCGAACATCATATGGTCAACACCATATGATCGACATTTCAAGTCTTCGACAGTTCCTTATAATGGTGCCGTTCAATGCAGAATGGGAGAATTTCCCTTTTCTGCACTGAAGTGCGATCTTGGAGTTGGTATATTTAAGTAGGGGGGTGTGGCGGACGCAGATCTCCATGTGGGGGGTGCAGGGGGGCTTGCCCTCCTGCCTGCACCATTCGGGTAAGTTTTTTTTTGTTTTTTATTATATATTCGAACTTTTGAAATTTGATGATATGTTGTCGAATGTATGGGATTCAAAATTTCAAAAGTTCGATTATGTAATATAGACCCTGTTATCAGTAGCATTTTATTCATCTAGCTGAGAGCTTTCATATGAGGTAAGGAGTTCTGTCTGTGTTACTGGGTTGTTAAATATTTAGAAAAATGTGAAAATTATATTTATGTAAATTAATATCATAAAACAACAGTTGATATCTATTTACCTACATTAGACAGAGGTCAAATATTAATGCAGTTGACTTTGCCATTGTGTAAACTTTAAGATGAAACCTTTTAAAACATTATACATAGCATGGTTTTGGAATTATTGAATTGATGTAAATATAAACAAACAATATTTGACGCCTAGAGGTGTCAGTAGGAGTTAACTGCAGATGCACCTGGAGGCATCACTGGTTGTAATGAATTAAGAGCTGTAGTCTATATACTACAGTTTGACTGTGTATGTGTTCTTTTAAAGTAGGTTGATAGTATTTCATCAGTGAAGTGTCTGAACAATGTTACTTTCTTTCTCAGTGGTACTACTATAACCCATTGCTTTACTTATTAGTAAAACACTTCAGAACATCTTATATATCTTATTTACTCACTGCAACTTCAATAAAGAAGGAAAGTTAACAACGAAGTTTGTACTGTTAGCATTCTCTCATTTGTATGATTAGGAAGAGAAGCAGTTAGCACCAGTAGCAACCACAGTAGGATTGCTATGACCCAATAAGAAAACAATCTCTGGTATGACACCTAAACATAGCTGCTGGGCTTCAAGTAAGGATAATTTTGTTTCAATCATCTGAATGACTAAAAAAGGTTTGCAACTACGGAGGTTTTTATATTTAAAGCTAGACTTGACACCTTTCATTGTGACAAAAAATGCAGTAACAATATCTATGCTGGTAAAACATTAAACAGAAGGAGAGAGTCTGCGCCAATAATTAAACTTTTAAAACAAACTTATTAGGAAAACATTTCAGAACCTTAATGTATCTAACTATATCCCTAATCACCCTTCACCATACCTATTTTGTTTCATAATTATCATGTCTGTGTGAAATTGAATGTCTTTTTTGTCTGTTGTTTTGCCATCTCCAGATTTAGCCATATCACTTTAGTAATGCTTTTCTTAAACAAATCAGTCTGAGGTGGCATTTTCACAAACCCAGGATTCTATTTTTGCTTCTAAATAGAATACTGGAATTTGTACAGTATTTTATTGATAAAAGAAATCAGAAATCAGAATGATTGTTTAGTATGGTCAGAAAAAAATGAATATGAAGTAACCCAATTTAAAACTTGTTTTAGTCAATAAATGTGCTCATTAATATTCCCAAGCTAATTCATAGGCTCATAGGTTCATAGATGTTTACTAGGCTAATAACCACAAGGGCCTTTTAAGCTTAGCCATGCATCCCAAATCTCTGACAAGTTCTGGTACCCTTGATAATTGCAAGAAGGGGCTTGGGAGATTAAACATTTACAAGTAGGGGCCTGGGAGATGAACTATTTACAGGTTGCTTGTGTCCATTAGAGACATAGGTGCCAAACCAGAAATGAATTTCCTGTTCCCCATTCAATTGTTCAAGTTGCACTTGAATTGGTTAGGGAGGAGCTCTGCTTCACATGGATGGGGAGCCTGTTCCATAGACGGGGTAGTCCATCATATTTCTCATTATGGAAATATGTCTTAGCAATGTTATTAACAAAGTTGCGTATGTTAATGTGACAACTGTAATATTTGAATTATTTGAGGTATTTGTTATTAGTGACACTCGTGCCCTTAGTAGATGTTTTTATATTATCCTAGATTACCTTTTGTGTTTAGCTATTATAACTTGTAAAAGAGCTAATAGATCTTTGCCTTATTAAATCCCAAGTTTAAGGTTTAAATATATGTTTAATGATGTATCAAGTTTATTTAGTATGAAATAGTTAACCACTGATAGTAAATACATTTTCTTTCAAAGGCCCATGTATGTATGTTAAATAAATCAATTTAATATATTGGTTCCATTCAAGACTGATTTCTTTTGTTTGCTGTTTCTGAAGATGCTGACAATGACACAACTATCTTTTTCTTGCTGGTAGTTTCATTCTGGCTGCCTTTTTCCTGAGGTTCGCTTCATAGAAGATGCCAAACAGTCTGTCTCTTCACACATAGAAAGAAGTTTGTTATTGTTAACAAATTATTTGGATTCTTCCAGTGTATTACATATTCTAATACCAGTAAATGAAAATATTTTTAATCTTGTGGGGTGTAGCAGACAGGACTTGACATTAATTATTTTAAAAGTTTAATTAATGGCCCAAACTCTCTCCTTCTGTTTAATGTTTTAGCAGTATAGATATTGTCAAATTGTATCCTAGGTTTTTCCTTTTTAGTGGGGTTTTATCCCCCACTGTTTGAGAACCAATTTTGTGTCCAAAAATGATTAAAAAATGAATCACTATGAATCTTGGTGGAGCAATATTATTTGTAGAAATTGGCTTATCAATAGTGCTATGGACTCTTTTAATTCTGAGTGAAAGACTCTTTTTGAAGTTTAAAAATTGAGGAACAAACTGGCTAAAAAGCTATCATGTCACTTCATTCTGTGTTCTCCAGAAGTAAAAAAAATCTTATATTAATTATTTTTAAACTATTTTTAAATCTTACATTTTGTTGAGGAACCACTGGTTTTGTTTAATAAAAATTCATTATGAGCTTTTCCTTCTTTCACCCTTCCCCCAGTGGCATTTTCTATGTCTTTATTCTGAGAGTTCTAGTTTTCTATCATAAATGTTAGCTTTTCTGTTTGATTTGAGCTATAGTCTTATACAGTATCATTTTTTTTCTGAAAAATTGTCAGATTTTCAGTTACTGCTTGAAGAGAAGACAGTAGCTGTTGAAAGTCCCTCTTCAGTGATATGTCTCCAAGAGATGACTTTGAAGAACTCATTTTGAGGATATTCCAAGCACAGAGTTTAAGGGAAAACAAAAGGGAAATTCTTAGTACTGACCAGCCACTCTTGATAAATCACTTCTATGGCTGCTCTTAAATATTTTGATTCTTTTTTTTTTCATTTAGCACCTGCATCTTTCCTGCAGAAAAAAAAAATATTTTAATGGCAGTTCTTCAGTGGTGGTGGTACCCGTTATCCTTCTCAGATCTTTCACTCCATGCTGCTTATAAAGCATTCCCTGTCAGGCAGCATACTGTAGAATATGAACAGCCAAAGCATGTGTTTGAGGGAATTGAGTATGTGACAGTTTGTATGTATTAAAATATACTGTGTACTGTGAACTTTGAATGAACTCTGAGCAATGAGAAAATACTGAAAAACAAGAGTCTGCCTGAAAGCAGGAAATGTGCCTTTTATAGAAGTGCATCCCATTTTCTTTCTTTGCTCAGAGATATGATGATGTGAATTGTCTTATGTCTACGGGTAAAGCTTTGATTGGTTACTTGTCCTGTATAATGACCTAATTGGTTCCTTTTTATATTTTTGTACTGTCAGCAATATCACCAGTATATAAACTTGTTTATTCCTTTGTTCTGGGAGTCTCCCTGGTACTTTCCATGAGGCTCCTGCACGTGTGTACTCTAGATAATAAAAAACACTGAAAGAGAGAAAGAACTATTTGTCTTCATTTTCAAAGTATTGTGTAACGTAACAATTGGTGCCATTTACTCAGATCTGAATTGAGGACAAGCTGCAGCAGTCAGGAAGTGGATGAAATACTGCTAATGAAAGGGCCCATAACAGACTTTTCTGTTTCTGCAGTGTTTCTTTCATCTCTCTGTATTTGCCTGCCTTAAAGATTTGAAAACATTTTTTTTTTATGCAGAAAAAGATATGAATTCTCTCATTCAGTTGTTTTGAGGTAAGTGGCATGCTTTTCTCTTCTGCTATTAAATGTGCAGTATGAGTGTGGGTTAATACGGAAATACTGGTGACATACGTATGAAAGGAGGAATGATAGTGGGGTAACAAGACGTTTATATAACGCCTTAGCTAAACCTGTGTTAAACAAGTATAGCTTATTGAGTGAAAATAGGAGCGAGTGCAGGAAAAATAACTGAGCCAGAAAGAGGTACACCAGCTGGTTATATGTTTTATCGTGTGTCCCGGGACAGTTGTATGTTTTTAAATCAGTGGATCGCCCTTACTAAAAATGATGGTGATCTTGCTTTTCCCGAAAATGGTAGTTTTAATAAAGACATATTGACTAATTTACAAAAGAAATTAAAAAAGAAAGGAAGAATACCAGGGTTGTGCTGGACAGCTTTTAATGATTGGATGTGTGAAGCTAAAGAAAGGAAAAAGGACTCGGTTGTTAGTATTCTTAAGGACAATCAAAAGAAACTAAAAGCGCAGATAAAAGAACTGCAACATACTGTGAGTAATCTAGATGTAGCAAATGGTAAACACTTAAAGGAACCGCCCTTTAAGGGGTTATATCCTGTACAAGAATTAAGTAAATTACAAATAACTGAATCATCTGAAGATGATAACTCCTGGTTCCTCCCACCTCCTACAGCCCCTCCACTGCAATATCAGCCTTCACAGGTTCAAGATGGAGCAGTGAGCTCCACAACAGAGGGCGAAGGCCAGCAGGGAGAAGAGTAGACCTCACTCGACTCTGGAAGTGGAACTCAGGCAATGGGAGGTCAGCCTAGCAGACCGCTTATAGAGCAACCTGACTAAACAGATACAGGTAAACCATCACCTAGACTAACCTGTTCGAAGACAAAAAACAGCAGAAAAGAAAAGCACAAATGCTTTTTGACCCTAGGTCTAGCCTGTTGAAAAAATATTATAATAAAAAAGCCGTATATTTACACAAGGGTAAAATTTACAAACAATGTCCAATTGTAATTGAAGACAAAGACGACTACAGTGGTCTGGACAAATCTAATCAAGATTCTGACTCTGAATCGGGCACTAGCCCATCAGATGAAGAGGGAGTATTCCCATTGAGAGAAGTCCCAAACCCAGCACATGCTAGAGATGTGGGACAGCTGGCTACTGTAGTGGTACCTAGGGCATGGTCAGCAGTTGATTTTCAAGCAATCACTAAATCACTTCCACCTATTCGTAATAACCCAGTGAAGTTTCAACGCGTATTGGCAGGACATATCTGTTTGCAAAATCCTACCATAGAAGAGGTTAGAGCTGTCCTCCAATATGCTGTCCCAGCTGATCTCAAGAAATGTATCTGGGATCATGCTAATGTTCCTACCCCAATACCGAAGCACAACACACAAGGGGAGAATGGATTTGAAGCAGTTAGGCCATGTATAGTTGATGCTATCACTGTAATAGTCCCACCTACCCCCAATTGGTCGAAATTTAAATCAGTCATACAGAAAGGGGATGAACCTATAGACGAATACTTAAATCGACTCACTGACACTTTTGAGGCATATTCCAGATACCCAGAGCCCACCGAGGGACCAGCACAAAGTGGGCTGTCAGATGCCTTTGTAGATGGGTTACACCCTCAGGTGAGAGACAAGTTAAAGCAAGTGTGTTTAAACTGGCCTAGTTTGGGCCTACATGAGTTAGTCCAACAGGTACAATACCTATCTGACCATCTAGCTAAAGAAAAGAAGGATTTACAGGAGAAATTAGTCAAAGCACAAATCCAAACGTGTAGCGCTTTTGGTCAGCAGAGTAGAGGACGAGGGCGAGGGAGAGGGAGGGGTGGACGCCAAGGAGCAGTAAATCAAAATAGACAAAACTGGCAGGGAACACAGTCGGCTCCACCCCAGAACTCTACTAATCAGACAGAGTGTTTCAATTGTGGCCAACCAGGCCATTGGAAAAATGAGTGTCCATATTTGGCTGAGCAACCTGCACCATACACTGATACGTCGCAACAGTGGAATTCTAGCTGTACGCCGTCAAATCGACAGCAACCACAATGAAGGTTCTGTGAACAGAAACAACAGCAATTGTGTCCTTTTATTCCTGTGGATCAGGATGGACCACATGTTATATTACTGGTTAAAAATAAACCCTATCCATTTTTAATTGATACCAGAGCGACTAAATCCATGCTAGCTGGCAAAGCAGCCATGAATGTTCCCCTCTCCGACAAAATAACTAGAGGGGTGGGTGTCTCTGGTATACCTATTGAGTATTCCGAAACTGTTCCAGTCCCAGTAACTTTGGGACCTCTGCAGGATAACCATGCATTCTTAGTAGGACCGTCAGCACCTTTAAATCTATTAGGAAGAGACTTGCTATGCAAAATGGGGGCCACCATTTTTTGTACAGCTGATGGAGTTTATCTCCAAGTACCTTCAGACCAACAGGATAGTACCCTGGCAGCTTTAGATGACTCCGTCATTTTACAGATGATGTGTATCCAGCCAACTTCTGACAGAAATGAGTATTTACATTCCTTACCCTCTCACCTGTGGACTACTCATGACAATGATGTAGGGTTTCCTGACCTCAGCTACTCCTGTAAAAATAACCCTAAAACCAGGTGCAAGGTTACCACGAGTACCACAGTACTCTTTGACAGCTGAGGCTATATCTGGTATTGCCCCTGTTATTTCTGCACTAGAACAGCAAGAGATCATAGTACCCACCACCAGCCCATGTAACACCCCAATATTACCGGTGAAAAAACCTGGCAAACAAGCTTACAGATTTGTGCAAAACTTGCGGGAAGTTAATAAAGCTGTTTTGCCTGTTTTCCCAATTGTACCAAACCCAGCTACTATTTTGAGCTGTATTCGACCTACTGCAAAATGTTTTACGGTAATAGATATTTCCTCAGCCTTTTTCTCTATTCCAGTACATCCCGATAGTTGGTATTTGTATGCATTTACCTACAAAGGACAGCAGTATACTTGGACTGGATTGCCCCAAGGATATGAAGAATTCCCAACCTTATTTTCTAGAGAGATGCATAGACAGTTACAGGATCTGCAACGACCATCACGTTCAGTTCTAGTCCAATATGTGGATGATATTCTTATAGCTTCGCCAGACAGTAACTCATGTAGAGAAGATTCCCTTCTAGTGTTAAACTTTTTGGCTACACAAGGGTTTAAAGTAAATAAATCGAAATTACAATTCTGTCAGGAAAAGGTGCAGTATTTGGGACATATTATTGCAATGGGTTCTCGTCAAATACTCCCAAATTGTATAACTTCTATTCAAAAGGTCCCATGCCCTGTAACTTAGAGGCAGCTTTGAGGATTCCTTGGCCTAGCAGGATACTGCAGACAGTGGGTACCTAATTTTTTGGAAATTTCGGCCCCTCTGTTACAACTACTAAAAAAGGATATTACGGAACCTTTACCCTGGACATCACAACACGATGAGGCTTTTCAGGCTATCAAGACAGCCTTGGTAAATCCTCCTGCCTTAGGGTTGCCAGATTATTCCAAACCATTTGTTTTTTTTTTTGCTGTGAGCGAAACAAAACTGCCTTGGGTCTCTTAGCCCAGCAATGCATTGGAGGCTACCAGCCTATTGCTTACTACAGCACTCAACTAGATCTGGTTGCCTCTGGTTACCCAGCTTGCTTACGGGCTGTGGCAGCTGCTGCTGTCTTGCTTGACATGGCAGCTCCACTATCCCTGGGACATGATACTATACTAACAGTCCTACATGCAGTTCAAGCGTTACATTTGAAAACAAAAACACAGTATCTTTCAAATGCACGTCTTACTAAATATGAATTAAGTTTAATAAATAACCCCACCCTGTGAGTCATACGCTGTCCACCACTGAACCCGGCATCTTTAATACCAACATTGGATGAGGGCGAACCACATGATTGTGTCCTTGTAGTTAACTCTGTTCTTTCTCCTAGGTTACACCAGTATGACACTCCTTTGCAAAATCCTGATTTGGTTCTCTTTGTTGATGGATCCTGCTTACGAACAAACTCCAGAGAATTCCAAGCAGCTTGGTCAGTCTGTACTCCGACTGAAGTTTTAAGGTCAGCACGATTACCCCCAGGCACTTCCGCACAGGCTGTGGAACTAGTAGCATTATCGAATGCATGCAAAATAGCTAAGGACAAGTCTGTTACTATATATACTGACTCCTGTTATGCCCATAGTGTTGTTCATGATTTTGGTATACTATGGAAGGAACGAGGGTTTTTAACTTCTTCCGGGTCAACCATTAAAAACCATTTTTATATTAATAACTTGTTACAGGACGTATTGTTACCATCTGAACTTGCTGTTGTTAAATGTGCAGCCCATCAATCTAATGACTCTTTTGAAACTAAGGGCAATAATTTAGCTGACTGCGCTGCTAAACAGGCTTCTCTCTCACAAACTGCTCAGGGACATTTTTTGCAGCCTTTGCAACCAATAATTACTTTTGATACCACAGTGTTGAAAGCTTTACAGGATGAAGCTCCAGAATCAGAAAGGAAACCATGGCTGGCTCAAGGTTGTTTTAAATGCTCTGATCTCATTTGGCAACATCCAAATGGCAGACGGGTCTGCCCAATGTCCATGTTAAATTCTCTTATTAAAGCATATCACTTGCCAGCTCATGTTTGGGTACAAGCGCTAATAAAACAAATCCAAAAGGATTGGTTTGCTACAGGACTTTCTGCTTCTGTACAGCATTTTTTGAGCACATGCTCCACTTGTTTACAGTATAACATTTCAAAAGGCACTATGGATCCCACACAACCACTGCCAAAACCATTGGGACCATTTTGCGCTTTGCAATGGGATTTTATTGAACTTCTGCCTTGTGCTAATTTCAAATATGTTTTAACTGTTGTTGATGTTTTCCTGGATGGTTAGAAGCCTACCCATGCACTAAGAATGATGCTATTTCAGTTGCTAAGAAACTTTGTTATGAATTGATACCTCATTTTGGTGTTCCCTGTCAAATATCTTCAGATCGTGGAACACATTTTACTCCTCAGTTAATTGATTCACTGTGTAAAATGTTAGGCATCACTCTAAAATTTCATTGTCCATATAGACCACAGGCATCAGGTATTATTGAACGCATGAATCAGACTCTGAAATCCAGACTAGCTAAAATTACTACTGAAATGGGCCTCACTTGGGTACAGGCCCTACCATTAGCCCTACTCTCTATGAGAGCACAAGTACATCCTACTAAAGGTCTTTCTCCTCATGAAATCCTCATGGGTCACCCTATACGTATGCCCATGACTCCACCACCACCCTTTTCTGAGTATGATGCATTTGATCATGATATTCTTAGGTATTGCACTTCTCTTGTTTCTTTTTTATAGTTTCATCATCGCCAGGTAGCAGCGGCTCAACATATCCCTGATCCTTTCCTGTCCTCAGCGCTACAACCAGGAGATTGGGTGTACATCAAGTCATTCTCTCGAAAAACAGCGCTTCAACCATGCTGGAAGGGGCCCTTCCTGATTCTACTGATGACGTCGTCAGTGGTTCGACTACAAGGCTCACCCACCTGGATTCACATATCGCACGTTAAGAAGGTCATCCCATCGGAAGGTCAACAACCTCTACCTTTTGCTACTCCTGATTCTCCACCTATTGCTACTCGTACTCAAAGACATACTGTACCAGCACCTGACAATGCCTGATGTTTATCCATTTGGACAACCTCATCCTCCCAACACAATACAGGTGCAACCACCATTTCCACAAAGGTACTGCAGAACTATTTTGGTGGTTATTCTTGTCAATTTGATATTTTTACTGTGGCCATTTCTATTTCCTACTCCAACTACGCCTCATGCCAAACGTGCTGCATAGCATCCACCTTTCAACCCCTACCAAGCCATTAAATATGCTTATGCGTCATCCCTTAATATCTCGGACTGCTGGATTTGCACTGCTATTCCTACTGTTCATGGGGGATTGATGCTAAATATAGCCCCCTTTAGGGGTTAATGAAACCTGGATGAATTTGATCTATGATACATCAGATGTTATTTCAAAGGACAAGATAGCATTGCAGTTGTCCCTCCACCAAAATGGAACTGTGTGTTTTCAAAAACTTGGTAAAACTGGAGTCAGGTGGAACCATTGTAACAAAACAGTGGTAAATAACTGCACTGCAGACAATTCAGGTTGTGTAACAGATTTTTCATGTGTAAAAAGACTTGTTAAAAACTCTATAGCTAACTTTTCACAGAAAATAGAAACTGTTTATTCGAAAATATTCCAAGGACTGCAGGACACTGGGGATCATTTCAAGCCTATCAACATCAACATTAAAGTAGAAAATTGTTATTTTGTGTGTGGAAGAAAGGCATATAAATGGCTACCAGGAAACTGGTCTGGCAGCTGCTTCCTGGGCTACCTAGTTCCAGCTATTCGACATGTGTCTGCATTACCTAAAGGGAAAATTCGGAATGTTCGAGAGGCCAAGAAGCCTACCAATCCTGTAGGTCAAGTTGATGCTTCATGGATCTATCACCATGATTTAGCTTCCACTAGCACCAAAGCACTGTCTCACATGGACTTGGGTGATGACGTCATATCATGGGCTGATATAATTCCATCATACCGAGCAGTGAAATCAATTTGCGAACTGAGAAAGCTATCTAAATTGCTTGAAATATTAAGCAATGCTACATTTTCTGCCTTAGAACTAGTGACTGATGAATTGACTGCTATGAGAGCTGTAGTACTCCAAAACCGTATGTCCCTCGATTTCACTCTAGCAGTGAAAGGAGGAACTTGCGCTTTAATCCAGGAGGAGTGCTGTACATTTATTCCTGATAATCAGCACAAAATTGAAAGTCATCTTGAACTGATTCAAAGAATTTCCGAACTCTCAAAGGCCAAAGAGGCCGATAGTTCAACATGGACATGGTTAACCAACCTGTTCTCAGGCTGGGGAGGTGGACTGTTGAAACTGATCTTATTAATTGCAGTATTAGCAATTGTTGCTTTTCTTGTCTTATTCCTAATCAAAGCACTGGTCTTGAAATTAATGTCTTCAAAAACTGTGAAGAAAGTGCCTAAGTTTTATATGCCTGCAGCTATGAATATAGATGATAAAATGGCAATGTCTTCTAATAATGAAAAGACCAGTAGCATGGTTATGCTAGAATTGGGACAAATGTATGATAGGTTAAATGGTGATGCTTACACAGCATCAAATGGGGGATTGTAGAATATGAATAGCCAAAGCATGTGTTCGAGGGAATTGAGTATGTGACAGTTTGTATGTATTAAAATGTACTGTGTACTGTGAACTTTGAACTCTGAGCAATGAGAAAATACTGAAAAACAAGAATCTGCCTGAAAGCAGGAAATGTGCCTTTTATTGAAGTGCATCCGATTTTCTTTCTTTACCCAGAGATATGATGATGTGAATTGTCTTATGTTTACGGGTAAACCTTTGATTGGTTAATTGCCCTGTATAATGACCTAATTGGTTCCTTTTTATATTTTTGTACTGTCAGCAATATCACCAGTATATAAGCTTGTTTATTCCTTTGTTCTGGGAGTCTCCCTCGTACTTTCCATGAGGTTCCCACACGTGTGTACTCTAGATAATAAAAAACACTGAAAGAGAGAAAGAACTATTTGTCTTCATTTTCAAAGTATTGTGTAATATAACAACACCATCTATAACACTCTGATCCTTGTGTATTTACCACCAACAGTCTAGGCACTGCCTATATTTAGAATCTGTTGACCTGGCACCAGCTTCCCCATTAGTTATGTTCAGCTCTTCAGAGACTGTTAGCATTACCCTGGGTGCAGTAAGAATATTGAGGTATTTTGGTCTTTGCTCATCAGTGACTATGTCTCTGGAACCTACTACCTGACTAGCTGATGGAGTATATTACACAGAGCTGATTTTAAATAATCTCTGAAATATGTTTATTCAAAATTGCCCTTAAGTATGCATTTCTATTTATTTATTTATTTATTGTTCAATCTCTATTTTTACTGTATAGCCTGTTGCTGCTATGTTGTCTTTTATGTTTGTTTTAGTTTTCTTATTAGTACTTTGCTGTTTTATTCTTCTTTGTCCATTGAATTGCACTTACATAGTAATTTTATTATTTATATTTGTAGTCCTTTTAGCATAAGAGGCTTAGGTATAACCAATTTACTAAATGTGAAGACAGCTTTTCTCCCCAGGTCTCTGCTGAAAAAGGGCTTGGTTCAGTCAGACTTTCCTGGTAAACAAAGACAAATACATACATACATACCTACATACATACATACCTTTCACTCTTCTTATGTGCATTAAGACGATGCTGAGGCTTGTGTGTTCCTTTAAGTAGTTTGTTGTATACAAATATATCAAGATGGATGGCAGGAACATTAAACTTAAATGAACTATCTAACTGACTGACTGACTGCATACTTGTATGCTCACTCAAAATGACACTCTTGCTTGCACATGCTCAGTACTTATATGCATGTGCTGACTCACTGGAAAGCTTCTTAAAGGTATATCACACACTCTGATCTACAGCCTCCCTCTTTACTGAGCTGTCTTATATAAACAATGAAATTTCAATAGGCATGCAATTATACAGACACTAATAATGAAAAACAGCAGTCACGTCCAGGTTGCCATGTATCTGCAAGTAGGTTTTGTGATGCAACCTGATCTTGTGACATAATAGTCAGGACTGGCTTAAGCAACAGGGACAGTCACTGGGGAATATTCTGCCTGAGAAGTCTCAGGGGTTTTCTCAGGAACAGAGATTACTGATGGAATGTCCTCTGGAACAGGAACATTGGACAAGTCACTCTGAGAACTAGAGTCTTTATCACGGGCAAGATGTTATAACATTGATTCAGACACTGGTAACAAATGCTTCTGATTTCATCTAAATGCCATTCCTTGTGATTCCACAATGTATGATCTTGGCTGTTGACACAAACTTTTTACAAATCTGATGCAATCAAAACCTTTTGACATCTGCATCCTCACTGTCTCCCCTTTTTAAATGAACTGAGCAGTTTGCTGGTTTTATAACAGTAAGACTTCTGGGACAAACACTTATTCAACAGTTGGGCATTTACTGCTTTGTTGTTCTTAGCACTTGGAAACAATAAATTACTGTTGATTGGTAGTGTGGTTCTGGTTTGTCTCAACATAAGTCTCTGGGAAGGTGAATCAAGATGTTTATCACAAAGAATGTTTCTGAGATTTAACAGGTTGAGAAAAACTTTGACATTGTCATGTCTGGATTTCTCTAACAGCTGTTTTGCACTTTGAACTGCATCTTCAGCCAAGCCGTTTGACTGAGGGTATTCAAGACTACTCATAATATGAACAAAGTCCCTCTCTTCTGCAAATTTCTTGAACTGCTGACTTGTAAATTGTGCACCATTGTCAGAAATAACTCTGCAGACTACAATGGACAGAAGAAATGTTGCTTCAACTTAGTAATAACAGTATTGGAAGTTAGGTTGGGAAGTAGGTCAATATCAAAACAATTTGAATAAGAGTCTACTAATGCCAAGTAATGTTGACTATTTCTTTCAAAGATATTGGTGGCTACTGTCAACCAACATAGTTCAGGAACCTGGCTAAATTGAAGTGGTTCTTTTTGTTGATGCAGCTTTGTACTATTACATACTGAACAAGATGAAAGTACATTCTCAATATCTCTTGACATAGAAGGCCAAAAATACTAGACCTCTTGCCCTTGTTTTAATCATTTCCTGGGTGGCCACATTGCAAAATCTGAATGTACTCTTGTTGCAAGGACATCTGAGCAATCACTTTAGGACCTTTCATGATGATAACATGACAAAATCTCATCTCTGTATGGAAAATAAAATTGCACTTCTACTTGTAAACAAGATTGCTTTGAAGGCCATCCTCGACTGATAAAGTGGTTGAACTTCTGGAGAATTGGATCTGAAGCTGTATGAGTTCTGAGCTCATCAAGATGTGTGGAAGAAAAATTTATCACTTCCATGACTTCAAAATCAAGTTGCTCATTGTTATGATATTCTGTGTTTTTTTTTCTGGGTGATCTGGATAATGTATCAGCAAGATAAAGAAGTGTGCCTTTTGGGTAAACAAGAATGAAATTGTATTTTTGCAATTTGAGCATCATCCATTGCAATCTAGCTGGAGCTATATGTATAGGCTTTCTCAAAATAGTGACAAGATGTTGGTGGTCAGTTTTGATCTGGATAGGTCGACCATAAATATAATCATTGAACTTCAAACATGCAAACACAATTACCAAAAGCTCTTTCTCAATCTGGGGATACTGCATCTCAGTTTGGGTATGAGTTCTTGATGCATAGGCTACTTGTCTACCCTCTTGAAGAATGACTGCACCTAGACCAAATTTAGTAGTATCACAGGAAAGAGTAACTAGTTTGTAAACATCATAGTAGCTGAGAGTTGGTGGATTAGCAATTTTCTGTTTCAGGATATCAAATACTCTTTGGTGCTGTTCTGACCATAACCAAATTACATCTTTGTGTGTCAGCTGTCTGAGCAATGCTGAAAGTTGGCTTAAACCTGGAATGAACTTGCCTAGATAGTTGACCATGCCAAGAAAACATTGTAGGGCTTGGACATTGTCTGGAGCTGGCATCTCAAGAATTGTTGTTCACTTTGAAGGATCTTGTTGTAAGCCTGAACTGGTAAACAAGTGGCCAACATAAGTAAATTCTCATAGCATGAATTGCACTTCTGAGTATTCAGCTTAAGATTCACTTCATGTGCTCTTTCCAGAACTTTCTTGAGGTTTCTGTCATGTTCAACTTCAGCATTGCCTCCTACTAGAATATCTACTATAATAGCACAGGAATATCCAGAAAACATTTGCTCCATTGCACGCTGAAAGACTTCACTTGCAGAATTTATTCCAAATGGCATCCTCAGAAATATGTATCTTCTAAATGGTGTACTGAATATGGTTAACAATGAAAATTTTCAGTCAAGCAAAATTTGCCAAAATGAACTTTTTGCATCTAAGACAGCAAAAAACAGTGGGATTTGGCATGAGGGCAGCAACCACTGTGACTGTACGTATTGGATGATGAGGCCTTTTTAATGCTTTGTTGAGATTTCTTGGATCAATACATATTCTGATATCATCTGAGCTTTTCTTATGAGCTACTACAGTGGAAGATACCCATTCAGTAGGTTCTTCTACTGGACAAATTTCTCCTAGTTGCACCATTTTGTCTAGCTCAGCTTTGACTCTGTTCTGCATAGCTACTGGAGCTTTCCGTGCTGGTCTGATAAATGGACTGAGCTCTGGGTCTAACTTCATGGAATACACAACTGCTAGTTTGCCTAGTTTGTCTGCAAAAAATATCAGCATAATCAGAAAAGATAGTTTGGGTGAAATTTGAGCTGCTGTCATGCAGGCTTACATGATGAACATCTTTATTAAGTGAAAGCAGTCCCATTTTCAAACTGTCTGTGAGGCCTAATAATGACTGCACGTGTCTCTTTACTATGAAAAATTGCAAGACATACCTGTTCCCAGCAGAGTAACATGAAAGCACTACTGAGGCTTTGGTTTGAATCTCTTCACCACCATAAGCAACAAGCGTTGCATGCTTTGTCAAATCAAGTTGTTCTGCAGCTTTTACTCTAGGAAATGTTTCTGTTGACATAACATTGCACTTTGAGACAGTATTTACTTTGAGCTCTACAAGACTCCCATTAATCCAAACAGTACAAAAGATCTCATTATTTGCCCACAACTCTACTGCATTGACTGTTTCATCAAGCACAGATACACCATCAACATAAAAAGTAGGGTCACATGTTTTTAATTGATCACCTTGCCTCTTAGGATATTCTCTTTTAATAAAATAATGTGCCTCATTTGATTTATAAAACCTTTTGAAATGATTCCACTTATTGTAAGAATGACACTGTTAACCAAAAGCTAAGCACTTTTCTCTTTTGGGTTTGTGATTTCCACCACAATTACAACAGTTGACAATAAAATCTGGTATTTCAGCTAGCGTTGTTGGTTTATAGTTGGTATTAGAAGTGGAGGTAACCATGAACCCTTTTTGCTTTACTGAGCATGCCCTGAAATTTGCTGGAAAGACTCAGGGTTTCCCAGGGACTGTTACAAGACTTGCAGTAGCTGCCATGTGCTTGGGACTGTTTCTTTTAACCATGTGCTGCATACTATCTACATGAGCCTTGTCACTGTGCTTTCCAATGCTATTTTCATTTGTAAGCATACTTGTGTGCTTTTCAGTAAGCTCGTATACCTGACAAATCTCAATGGCCTTATTTAAAGTTAAATCACTGTCTCAAAGCAACATCTTTCTCACTGTGTCATTAGTAATACCACACACAAGACTGTATTTTATCAACTCATCCCCTAACTCACCAAATCTGCACATTTTAGCCTTATTTCTCAAGTCAGTTATATATGTTGCAAAAGTTTCACCATGCTTTTGGTCCCTTGTGAAAAATAAGTGCCTTTCCATTGTAATATTCATTTGGGGGTTACACATTTCTCTTAATTTACGTTTTAAGCATTCAGGGTTTTCCCTTGTTTCAGCCAGTACCACAATATGGTGGTCTTTTTCCTCCCCTGCAAACACAGCAGGTACATACACAAATGAATGCTTTCAATGTATTCTGAACCAGCTAAATTAAGCAGAATAAATGCCTTTGTATGTACATCTATGTCAGAAACAGCAGCCTGTATGAAAATATATTCCTGCTCAAACATTCTCCAATTTTCTGCAATACTGTTATCAAACACAAGTGGTGCGGGTCTGCGAAAGCCTTTTGCCATGCCCACAGATTATAGTAAAACACAATGCAAAATTACCCTTGTAATTATGTACAAACATTCACACACACCAGGTACTTGTAATAATAATATTTGAATGCACAATAAGCTCTTCAAAAGACTGTGCACTGTGAAATATGCCTTGAAATAACTGGAATTTGCAAAATATTCTTTGAAATGATTGCACTTTGTGAAATAACTGCACTATAATACTGCACACACTTGCAAACACTTTGCACACTTCGGATACTTTGAATAGCTTTAGTTAATACAAAAAAGTAGCACATAGCAAAAAAATATGGCAGTTTTCCGATATTGTTTCAAACATTTTAGTAATTATTTTGAATATTTTATCACTATGTCACAGTTTTGGATTACATTCCATTTAATAAGAAATTTGTTTTGAGTACTCTGTGTGTTTTGTTTTATATTTGTAACAACAGAAATCATTTAAGCAAGTTTTATTGCCTGAAATTTGTTTCTGACCTGTTTTGCGAGTTGTTTGAGCAGTAGGGATGATCCACTCCTATATATTCCTCCAGCTTTAACCGGTTGCCTCATGGCTGTAACTCTGGATCCATTCTGACACCATGTCACTCTTATGTGCATTAGGAAGATGTTGAGGCTTGGGTGTTTGTTTAAGTAGTTTATTGTATGCAAATACATCAGGATGGATGGCAGGAACATTCAATTTTAACTAACTGACTGACTACATACCTGCATGCTCACACTCTGGCTGCTCACTCAAAATAGCACTCTTCCTTGCACATGCTCAGTACTTACATGCATGTGCTAACTCACTGGAAAGGTTCTTATAGCTATATCACACTCTGATCTACAATACCTACATACATGCATACATGAAACTACTGAAGGTACTGTTACTAAGACAGAAGGCAGATCTTGTTTTTACAAAAGAACCAAATGTTTCAACTTTCTTCAACAAATTCAAAATAGGAAAGCTACATTATCAGAGCAATATGTTTGAACTTCCCTAATTCAAATACTTTTTGATTCCTTAAGGAAAATAGTTAACCTAAACTTTAAAGAACTTTATTTTGCATTAACTGTATGATTTAGCAATTATGACTCATTGGTTGCCACTTCTGAGGTCATTAAGTTTAGTTGGCAATATGCTGAACATTTGATTTAGTCCTATAAATGGGAATTAGACTATTATTGATTGTATCTCACTGATCATTTTCCCATTGTTCCAAAGTTAAGATCTGCCACTCAGTTTAATTTTGAATAGTATTACATTTTCCAAATACTGAAACTATCTCATTTATCTTACTTAGTAGCCAAGAGTATCACACACTGATCCTCACAGAGATAGCAAACCTGCTAGTGAATAGGTTGGGTGAAAATTTCACTCCCATACCCCCTCCTAACTTACAACAAACATTACCGCAAACTCTCCCCCACCCTACATATATCTGAAGAGCAGGTCCTCAAAGCCTTGACCAAGGCAAAAAACACAGCCTCTATGGGACCAGATGACATCACAGGCTGTCTTCTAAACAGGCTAAAACATGAACTAGCATCACTACTAAGTACCCTTTTCAATCATAGCCTAACCACAGGCTTTGTTCCTGTGGAATGGAGAACAGCAACAGTCTTCTCCACAAAGGTGGCCTAGCAACAGACCTAGGGAATTACAGACCCATAAGCCTGACCAGCCTCATCTGTAAGGCCATGGAATGTATCATTATGGACCTCATAAATAAAGATATAGGTGCCCTCCAAACCCTAGATCCTAAACAATTCAGCTTTGTGAAGGCAGATCCTGCCTGTTAAATCTGGTGGATTTATTTGAAAATGTGACCAAGGCCATTGATGAGGGCAAATCTGTGCACACAGCATGCCTCGACTTAGCAAAGGCTTTTGACACAATCCCACATTCAGGCATTGCCAATAAACTTAGCAAACTGAATGTAAGCCCCTTTGTTGTAAGATGGGTTGCCAACTGCTCACAAACTGGAAACACACTATCAAAGTTGGTGACTCCACATCAAATAGCAGACCTGTTACCAGTGGGGTGCCACAGGGGTCAGTGCTGCCCCCCCTACTGTTTTGTATATACTTCTCAGAAGTTCTGGTCAAAACTAAGGGGTTGCGGCTGACCAAGTTTGTAGACAACCGCAAACTAGGTGCAATTGAATCCCCAAATGTCAGTATACTCCAGGAGGGTCTCATGCAGACCAACAACTGGTGTATTAGTCACAGTCTCAAACTGAATGCAAAGAAATACATCATCATTCCCTTTGGCACAAACAATGTCTCCTGACACAAATCAACAACAATACCCTAAGTACCCATGAAGTGGTAAGGGACCTGGGATCACAAGTTAACTGTCACCTTAACTTCAACCACCATGTGCCTACTATAGTAAGGAATGGTTTCTATGTAGCATACTTGATTAATAAAGATCAAAAGAAGTTATACCCCCATATACTCTGCACTTATCCAGCCCATAATTAAGTATACCTCCCCATTTGGCATGTACCATACTATGTACCTGCAGCAATTAGATAGAGCTTAGAGGTTTCTATCAAAGAAGATCAAGGGGCTTCATCATGTGCCTTACACAGACCAACTAAAGTCCCTGTCACTATACTCCGTATCGTATAGACTTCTTAGGAGAGACTTATGCTTGGCCTACAGAGCCATCCAAGACCCAAACCTAATGAACTTGCTGCATCAAAATGAAACACGTAATTCAAGCGGGACTAGGGCTACCCATTCCAGGGACCTAAATATGACCTGCAACTTAAATAGGGCATGCTGGAGGGACAGATTTATCTCCCAGTGACTGCACCATCTTTGGAACATGTTACCAATTCATGTAAAACAGAGCACCTGTATGACACTGTTCAAAAGGAACCTGGACGAGTAGATGGAGCACCATAAATTCTTACCAGGGATAGAGCCCACAAGCCTCCTGGACATGAACAGTCATCACTAAATACAATCTTAGGTATTGACTAGCATTTCTATGGTATTACATTGGGAAGAAACAGCTAGGCTCAAAATCACCTCTGGGTCCATAGTCTAGGAATCTCCTATGATCTTAAAATATGATAATCTTTCCAATACAAATAAATCAAAGGAAACGTGTTGCAGTGCTGGGACCTGTTCAGGGTTTAGTTTCATAGTGAATTGCTTTGAGCATGTGTGTTTGCGAGTGAGAGGGGTTGTGGGATATCATGCAAAATACTTTGAAAGATTACAGATTTTCAATTCACCCCTTAATGAATTGTTCACAGGCCCCATGGACAAACCAATGTTATAGCAATTTCATCAGCCTCCTTCTTTTGAAACATTTACTAAAAGGCTTTAATGCACATAAATGAATGTCACAGCTAGGAAAGAGGACATTATATTTGTGGGGAAATGCAAGTAATGTATGAAGCCCTGTCCTATGACATACTATTTTGTTTTGCCAAGTCACCAGTGACTGGCTACAGCTGCACCATTTTCTAAAACTCATATAAGTGTATCTGTATAAAGAATACCTAATCTGCATAAGTGACCTCCAAACCCTAGATCCTAACCAATTCATCTTCGTGAAGGCAGATCCTGCCTGTTAAATCTGGTGGATTTATTTGAAAATGTGACCAAGGCCATTGATGAGGGCAAATCTGTGCACACAGCATACCTCGACCTAGCAAAGGCTTTCGACACAATCCCGCATTCAGGCATTGCCAATAAACTTAGCAAACTGAATGTAAGCCCCTTTGTTGTAAGATGGGCTGCCAACTGGCTCACAAACTGGACACATAATATTAAAGTTGGTAACTCCACATCAAATAGCAGACCTGTTACCAGTGGGGTGCCACAGGGGTCAGTGCTGTCCCCCCTACTGTTTTGTATATACTTCTCAGAAGTTCTGGTCAAAACTAAGGAGTTGCGGCTGACCAAGTTTGCAGACAACTACAAACTATGTGCAATCATTGAATGTCCAAATGTCAGTATACTCCAGGAGGGTCTCATGCAGACCAACAACTGGTGTATTAGTCACAGTCTCAAACTGAATGCAAAGAAATGCATCATCATTCCCTTTGGCACAAACATTGTCCCCTGACACTATCAAATCAACAACAATACCCTAAGTACCCATGAAGTGGTAAGGGACCTGGGCTCACAAGTTAACTGTCACCTTAACATTGACCACCATGTGCCTACTATAGTAAGGAAAGCTTTCTATGTAGCATACTTGATTCATAAAGATCAAAAGAAGTTATAGCCCCCATATACTCGGCACTTATCCAGACCATAATTAAGAATACCTCTCCATTTGGCATGCACCGTACTATGTACCTGCAGCAATTAGATAGACCTTAGAGGTTTCTATCAAAGAAGATCAAGGGGCTCCATCATGTGCCTTACACAGACCAACTAAAGTCCCTGTCACTATACTCTGTATTGTATAGACTTCTTAGGCGAGACTTATGCCTGGCCTACAGAGCAATCCAAGACCCAAACCTAATGAACTTGCTGCATCAAAATGAAACACGTAAATCAAGCGGGACTAGGGCTACCCATTCCAGGGACCTAAATATGACCTGCAACTTAAATAGGGCATGCGCGAGGGACAGATTTAACTCCCAGTGACTGCACCATCTTTGGAACAGGTTACCAATTCATGTAAAACAGAGTACCTGTATGACACTGTTCAAAAGGAACCTGGACGAGTAGATGGGGCACAGTAAATTCTTACCAGGGATAGAGCCCACAAGCCTCCTGGACATGAACAGTCATCACTAAATACAATCTTAGGTATTGACTAGCATTTCTATGGTATTACATTGGGAAGAAACAACTAGGCTCAAAATCACCTCCAGGTCCATAGTCTAGGAATCTCCTATGATCCTATGATCTTCAAATATGATAATCTTTCCAATACAAATAAATCAAAGGAAACATGTTGCAATGCTGGGACCTGTTCAGGGTTTAGTTTTATAGTTAATTGCTTTGAGCATGTGTGTTTGTGAGTGGGAGGGGTTGTGGGATATCATGTAAAATACTTTCGAAGATTAAAGATTTTCAATTCACCCGTTAATGAATTGTTCACAGGCCCCATGGACAAACCGATGTTATAGCAATTTCATCGGCCTCCTTCTTTTGAAACATTTACTAAAAGCTTTAATGCACATAAATG
Organism: Protopterus annectens; assembly: GCF_019279795.1. Lineage (NCBI taxonomy): Eukaryota > Metazoa > Chordata > Ceratodontiformes > Protopteridae > Protopterus > Protopterus annectens. Next base: position 706,072,726 of record NC_056739.1, on the reverse strand, counting down.
AATGTCACAGCTAGGAAAGAGGAAGTTATATTTGTTGGGAAATGCAAGTAATGTATGAAGCCCTGTCCTATGACATACTATTTTGTTTTGCCAAGTCACCAATGACTGGCTACAGCTGCACAATTTTCTAAAACTCATACAAGTGTATCTGCATAAATAATACGTAATCTGCATACATCATTGAATATGATTCAAAATCCTACTTGATTGAATGTGTATTAATTTAGAAACTTTACAATATAAAATGCAAATATTAGACTAGTAGAAACTTCAAAACTATAGAAATATTGATCTATGACTTCATTATCATTGTATGAGTTTTTTGGTTTGGCACTGACCAAACATTTTTGACATGAATGAGAAAAAATACTTACACTTAGTTTTGCACTCATCTTAAGACTTACCTCTCAATTTTATTTCCTTTTTGTAACACTACTTAAAGAACCTTGGTCATTTTATCATTATCAGAAACCCTTGTTCATTGCTTAAACTCATACATCACTTACATTTCAGCCAGCAAAGAAAAAAAATATTTGTTTCTGAATAGTGCTTCATTCTGACTGAAGCACTTAGGTTTGTGAGTTTTCAGATGGCAATTCATTGTTCTGGGTCTTGTAACTTTATTGAAAAGACCATGCCATTTTTCTTATCCGACCTCATACTGGATGCTTGCAGCTACTTTCTGCATATAAAGTCATTGCCTGTATCTTAACTGCTCAAATTACATGACAGTCATATCAAGAGCAAATACTCCTTGACATTTTTAAAATAAATAAAATACATAAATTAACAAACAAGTTGCTACTAAGTATTATTTGAGTCATATATAAATTAATAAATAAATGATTATAATGAGCCACTTATGTCTTATTAGTGCATTTCAAATATACTATATGTTCTTTAATATCTTACCAACTGAAATATGATTCCGAATTTTTTATATTAGCTGCAGTCTTTGCTTGTATACGTATTGTTAAATGTTGAAGTGGTTGTTTCTGAACCTTTGACACAGACTGCTACCAGATGTATATCATGTGAAAAGTAAATTAAACTACTGGGATGAGGTGAACTCAAACAGTGCAATGGATAAGCTAGCCCTTTTTGAGTCAAATTACACAATATACCAAGAATGTGTGGGGAAAACAAGGAGCAGTATTGTACTTCTTTATCTGAGTTCTTTCCTGGAAACCTAAATCCATGCTGCTTGAATAATATTTAAAAATGCTATTTGACAAGTAACTTTCCTGTAGCTATTATCTTTGACAAAAATAGCACTATAGCACAGCTCAAATGTGAAAGCCTTGCATGACTGATTATACCATTAATTCAGAATTTTTAGATTAGCAGGACAGTGTTAAGCAGTTTTAATATCACTAATGTTCAATTTATTTAAAATATCATAGCTTGCAATCCCTGCCAAGACTAAAATTGCATAACTGGTCATACACTTTGCAGTATAGCTCCAGCAGTGTAAATGTTCTATGTGAATGAATGCTGCCAGTCAGGTGGTAACAGTACTGATTCTAATTTAAATTTAAAATGCTGTGTGATGATGCGAGGTATTGCCAGCTATGCCAGAAGTGGGGCAGTGGATGTATAAAATATTCCAGCACAGCTAGCTGGAATTTTGTCACAAAGTATGTGTCATATGTATATCAAACTGATTCGTACAGATGCTTGTGTTGAAAAAATGTATTTGTATATCTTCTTGTGTTAAAAGTCTACCAACAGTGTGCCCTACTGGACAGAAAAATGAAATATGTACATGCATTATTGTAAATGTTTAAATATATATGTTTTAACAGAGAATACTGGAAGAGAAAAGGTTAATCACAATCCACCTAACCGTGAAATTAGTCTGAAATTAAATTAGCTGGATTAGGCCATAAATATTGTATCTTAAAGTTCTCAATGCAGCTATAGACAAACAGTCTGTACTAGGAAGCTTTCTGCATTGTCTTTGGGGTGAACTAATTGCTACTCAGGAAGGGTGGAGGTTTGAAATTGTTTTATGACTTCCAGAAGCTGCAGCAAATCTTAGCAAGGCTCTGTTTGTGTGCATTATTGACACATATGTGCTAAATCCTGACAGTTTCTAGCCAAAGGGGTAGCATAGGAACCAGAAGTCAGATGACCAGACGTATGGCATTTCATTCTATAATATGTCACTAAAATATATTTTAATACTAGGTGAGACTGAAGTCTTATGGCAGTTTGTTCTTGGAACCTGACAGAGAAGGACCCCTCACCTACTTCATATTGCCTTGCTCTCAAAAGTGACCAAGGAATAGTAACTCTTTAGACAAGTCAGGAAATTATAGTTAGATTAGTTAAGTATTGTTTTTCTCTATCTGTGTGAATCTATTCATTTGTATTATTTTACTACTTCCTGTTATTGAAACTCTGGTGTTTATTATAAATAGATATTTAGTATTTTCATGTTCTATCATTATTTATTATTCAATATATTTACATTTTTCATTGTGGCTGGTCTTTTAGAGAATACTTTAACCATTGAGAGTACTATTTATATTTGGTGACACACTGTAGCCACTTCTGAAAGCCTTACTGCATTGGCCAAACACTATCATTTGTCTTAATATTAATTTCACTCAGTATAATTGGGTACCATTGTAAAAGCCTTAGAGTGGATGGCTTTGGAGAGTCTGGTGGCAGTAACTACCTTATAGTCTGGGCAGAAGGGGGAATAGCTAGTAAATCTGTGCCAGCCTTGCCCAGGTGTGTGTGTGTGTGTGTGTGTGTGTGTGTGTGTGTGTGTGTGTGTGTGTGTGTGCGCAAATCAAATCTCAAAGAGTGGGCGTGTTAGCTACTTGGAGCAGGGAAATAAAGCACTGGTTTCAGAGTGGTGGATGACTTGGCTTGGGCACTCGGCTGAGGGCTCAACTCTACAGCTGTGGAAGTGGGGAGTCTTACTGGGGATCTGGAGAGAGAAAGAGACAAACTGGCTCCCAGACTGAGTGTGTTCCCTGTGTGCTCTTAAGGAAAATTGTACTTGATGCAGAGAGCTTCATCTGGAAATACTGTGTGTATCTATTTTTGTTCCAAGTGAATGTCTTTCTCCAGTCTCAGTGGTAAGGATTCAGGCTTCTTGATTACTGGCCCAGAGAGGGGATGTCACATGCTGCTCTTTAATTCATTACAGCTGAGTAATGTCTTCAAGTGTTTCTGCAGTTACATCCTATTAATGCCTCTAGGCATCACATATCTCTTGTTCATATTTGCATTAATAATCCCCAAAACATTTCTCATGCAAAGTAAAAAAAGATTTCATCTTAAAGCTTACACAATAGCAAAAACAACTGTATTGATATTTGACCTTTGCATGGTGCAGGTAACGATATATTAATTGTTGCTTATATAGTATTTATTTTGATATTAATATAAATGTCATGTTTTCTAAATATCTCAAAAAACAGGTAGTGCAGACAGAACTGCTTAGTGTCATATGACAGCTCTAAGCTGGATGAACAAAGTGCTGCTGACAGTATGTGTATAACTTGAGTGGTTGCTGAGATATTGTTGTTTACAGAATATTGCAAACTTAGTTGCTCCACCGGATTCTCTATGCCTTGCATGGCATGCAGGATTAGTGCAGGAGCTCTAGCAGGCAATATGCCTGCCTTGCAATCCAGGACTAGTGCAGGACTAGTGCACGCGTGCCCCTGCACTAGTTCTGCACAGACTAAGCCCCTGTATGCAAATCACCCCATTTGCAGGAGAAATCCATGCAAATGAGCTGAATTTGTGATCTAGGAAGCTTCCAACCATCCGTGCAGGACTAGTGCAGTCTGCAGAAATGCACTCGGTTAGTAAACAAGTACATTTCCGCAAAATCTAAAACGGAGCTGTGACAGCTCCAAATAAAGGCTGCATATCAGTTAGTAAGCATGCCAATGGCCACGTATAAGGCCATTGGCATTGCAAATAGCCAAAAAAATTAAAAAATCAACTTTTATTTTTTTAGCCGATCTTGGCTGTTTAAGCATAGGGCAGCGGCATGCAAATGGGATCGGGGGAAAATAACAAAATAAACCTAAATTAAGCATTCTAACTAAAATCACTATTCTGCCATGCAAGTCAAAGTGAGTAGTGGTTGCTAAGGGGGAGGCTCAGTGTGAGACATGTAACTATGAATTAGCAGGCAATCCTATGCAAATGAGGGGAATGATAGTGAATCCCAGTTTTCCCCAGCATGCTAGTCAGGTCCCAACAGTGTAAGAGTAGGAATAGCTTGGTGCAAGCCTAGGAGTTTGCTGACATCATGGGGGTGTGTGACAGGCATACTGTAAGCAGATTGGAACCCTGTGGCTCTGGTTTGCTCCTAGCTTAGCATAGGGTGTGTCTGAATCTGCCTAGCACTCTTTACATTGCCTAAGCGGGTGTGCGCACCACACAACGCATTTTAAAGGAAGAAGAAAAACATTAAACCAGGAAATAGCAGCATTGTGCACATTTGAGCACTCTGTTTGCACGGCGCACCCCTGGACTTAAACAGGAAGGCAATGGGAAGGGAAAACAACAATAGGAAGATAATCAAGATGAACTAGCAGAGCTGGCAGGTGAAATGTATCAGAATCAGCCAATTACTCAGGCAGCAGACTAGCCCAGCCCAGAACACTACTATAAACTATGCAAACACCTTCCCCTCTGGTTTTTCCCACACTCTACACCACCGATGTATACAGGCAGGGAACTTTTAACAAACAAACCTACAAAATGAGAGGGGCTGCAGCAGGCAACATAGAACAACATGTGCAAGAGGCTGAGGGTGGTGAGGATGTGAATGCTGCCGATCAACCCACAGTGAGGAGATTGAGAACAGTGTACAGAACCAGGGGCTACCTGAGCTGGAGATAGTAGAGTGCTATAGGGTGGACAGGGACCTCTTACAGCAAATTGTTGAGCTGTGCCGGCCACACCTGACACACCAAACTGACCGAGGGGAACCCATCCCAGTTGATACCAAGGTATGTGTAGGCCTAGGAATACTGGCCACAGGTACCTCCCAAAGCTCAACTGGGGATATTATGGGGATCTCACAGGCATCAGCATCCAGAGTATTCCACCAGTTCCTGGATGCCATGTCAGCACATGCCAGTGAGTACGCATACCTCAACACCCGTGAGGTGTTGGCCAGCAATATGCATCTCTTCCACCAAATAGCAGAATACCCTGAGGTAGTGGGTGCTATAGACTGCATGCACATATGTATCAAAGCACCACCCGGTGATCAGGGTAGGACCTCCATCAACCGCAGGGGCATCCCCTCCATCAACTGCCAGGTTGTCTGTGATGCCCAGGGCATTATAATGATTGTGTGTGCTGGCTGCCCTGGAAGCTATCACAATTCTCACATTTGGCATCCGAAGCAGCTGTACCAGAGATTTGCCAATGGGGATATCCCCTGCGGTCACCTAGTGGGGGATGCTGGTTACACACTGGAGCCATGCCTGATGACACCCATCAGAAATGCACACACACCTGAACAAGAATGCCATAATCAGGCACATGCACAGACCAGACTTATAATAGAGTGTGTGTTTGGGATGCTCAGGTCATGGTTCCAGTGTCTGGACACATCCAGTGGAGCCTTGCAGTACTCACCAGCTACATGTACCCAAATTGTTATGGTGTGTGTCATGTTACACAATATGATCCTGCAGAAACAGCTGCAGCAGGAACAGCACGAGGCAGGGCCACACATCCCCCCACCAATGCCAAGGCCTGCACAGGCACAGAGTTACTTGGAGGAGGAACAACCTGAGCCTGCCCCAGTAGGCAGATGGAGGCATGCCCAGTATGCTGAGGCCATGACAAAGAGACAACGCATAGCACATACACTGACACAGTAGGGATCCAGGGAAAGACACCTCTCTCTGACTCGCACATACAGTAAAAGGAA